>NC_090749.1:104964975-105022475 GCF_036898095.1 Palaemon carinicauda
TAAGTTGTTTTTATAAGTCTTAAGTAACGTCAACTTAAGATTTAAACTTGTTTTCTAAGTATAAACAGAATAACAGCGCGTGGATTAGTACGTCATATCTTTTAGATTTGCGTGGGTGTGTGTGTGTGTGTGTGCGTGTGCGTGTGTGTGTATGTGTGTTACAAGCACGCATGTGTATGTGCGTGTACGTAACAAGCACGATTTATGATAGAAATCTCTTGCCATTAAATAGAAATTTCTTTCTGTGTCATTGAACAGCCATGACACGCTTTACTGGAGCCTATAACTCTACGTACGAAATACTTAGGCCTATATATTACAAATGTTCATAAAAGCTTATATATATTACAAATGCATGTGCAAATGTATGCCTGGCACATGTATATAAAATGGATATTACATCGTGTATGCATGAATACCAGTAAATTGTAATAAATTATAATAAATTATATAAATATGCTAGTTTTATTGCAACACGTGTTTTGAACAGAACTGGAGAGAGAGAGAGAGAGAGAGAGAGAGAGAGAGAGAAGAGAGAGAAGAGAGAGAGAGAGAGAGAGAGAGAGAACTCACGCACTTGTCAATCATAACTTGTATAATATAAATAAAAACTGGTCTTTTTAGCACCTAAAACAGGTAGTATTATGATTTGCCAAATAAAATACTGTCATATTGATCTCTCAGTTTTCCTGAGTGGCACAGTTGGTGCCTGACTGACTGACTGACTGACTGAATGACAGCGTCTGTGACTGGCTTAACTGTGACTTGAGTATTGGATCTAGAAGTGAATCTCCCAAGGGAGAAATGATGAGTAGAACAGTACCATCCTGGCCTTCTTCAGTAGCTCGAAGTATTCTCTCTCTCTCTCTCTCTCATCTCTCTCTCTCTCTCCTCTCTCTCTCTCTCTCTCTCTCTCTCTGTGTGTGTGTGTCGCCAATCGATTTGTAATTGCATGCAAAGTCCGCTGTGTCTGTCTTGTCACAGTCACGCTAGATTTTTAGCGAGTTCTCTACGTGGGTTCGTTTGCCCGCCGGAAGACTACGTTCTAGGGATACTGGGGACATGGGGAAGGAGCCAGGGGCCTCTCCCTCTTAAGGGAGAAGGAGGGGAATGTCAATCAGACATTCTTCTCCCTTCCCCCCCCCCCTCTATTCTTCCGGGTTACCTAAATGACATAGATGCCAATTTATGTTTTTTTTCCTTGGGAGGGGGCAAGCGGTTGCCAAGTTTTGTTTTTTTATTTATTTTTACCAGACGAGAGATTATAAGTCGAGTAATATAATAATTATATAGGCAGGGTGTGCCGTATGGCATGTGCGTGCGCGTGTGTGTGTGTGTGTGCGTGCAGGAGTGTCTGAGAGAGAGAGAGAGAGGAGAGAGAGAGAGAGAGAGAGAGAGAGAGAGAGAGAGAGAGAATCTTTGCATCCCTTCATCAAATAATTATTTCCTCCCCAGGTGGCAATAGCGGTGTGACTGCAAGTTGCCTGCAACCGCCATATTCTTTAATAACGAATGATTACACCTTTAGTTTAGTCTCATCAATAGTACGTTTAGCCCCAATTACACATTTGGCGCTATTCACACTTGCTCATGAACAGTTTTCAAACCCTATACAAAGATTGCACCATTTTTTTCTTAGTTATATACTTGCTCCTTAAACAAACTTCGACCCCTTTAACAGCTAATGCGTTATTTTTAATTTATTTCTTCACCTATGCCCACCAGTAGAACATCTACACCTTCATACATACATTGCATTGCCATGATCAAACAAAGCTGTACTAGTCAGGGCCATGGATACTAGGTTGGTTAATGCTCTCTCTCTCTCTCTCTCTCCTCTCCTCTCCTCTCTCTCTCTCTCTCTCTCTCTCTCTCTCTCTCTCTCTCCCGGATAAGTCTTGTTAACCGTGCAGTTACAACAATGCCTGTATGTGTGTGGGCGATGTAAGACAGGCACAGAAGCCTCTCTCTCTCTCTCTCTCTCTCTCTCTCTCTCTCTCAATGCCTTATTGTACCCCATACACTTGAAAACTTCGAATTAGGCTACTGTGGTATACTATGGCAAAACCGCAGTTCAATATTAACGTAACTCGATATATCCTCTCTATTACCTCAGGTATAACTCCTCTGCGCGCAAGTGCGCTCTCAAGAGCGCACCCAAAAGCGCACTCAAGTGCGCTCTAAAGAGGGTAGATGAATAACACTGGTCTATTGTTGTTGCACGTGGTAGATATAGCATCGCCTTTCGTGTATTTTCCCGCCTTATTTGAACCGGTTTGATCCGGTTTTATTTTCGCGCTTTTTTTTTCTAGTTTTAGTAACTGAGGAAAAAACTAATATGTTTCTAGAGCCTCCACTTCAGATTTGGTGTGTCTTGAGCCCTAAGGGACGGTCTAGAGTCACGAAGGGGGTGTTATATTTCAGTTCCTCCCTCCCCGCCCTCTCACTCACTCTCACTCCCCTCCCTGCCTCTCTTGTTTTAGTGGCACAAAAGTAACAAAAGTCGGTAGGACTATACACTTGAGAAAGAGAGAGAGAGGTCTCAAGATGAGCGTGCTTTTGTGGAATGAATAGACAGTTGATGAAGGAGAGAGAGAGAGAGAGAGAGAGAGAGAGGAGAGAGAGAGAGAGAGAGAGAGAGGAGAGAGAGAGAGAAGAGAGTATGTGTTTCCCCCCCTCTGAGAAACACGTGTTAGTCCAACCCCTTTCTGAGATTATCCTTGGCTTAAGTTCCTGAGACTTATAACGAGAGAGAGAGAGGAGAGAGAGAGAGAGAGACGAGAGAGAGAGAGAGAGAGAGAGTGGGGGAAACTTTTTCACAGCAACTCATCACGTTCTTAAAGGCATTTGTTCCTTTAGGCCTATGCATTCCAATGTGTCTCTTACCCTCTTTTCTATATCTTCTTGCCTTATTTCATCACGTAATTTCTTCCCAGATTCTTCCTATGCCCACATTCCTTCTTCTCCTTATTTTTCCTTTCTTTTACTCTCTTCCTATTCCCATATTCCTTCTTCTCTCCTTATTTTTCCTTTCTTTTACTCTCTTCCTATTCCCATATTCCTTCTTCTCTCCTTATTTTTCCTTTCTTTTACTCTCTTCCTATTCCCATATTCCTTCTTCTCTCCTTATTTTTCCTTTCTTTTACTCTCTTCCTATTCCCATATTCCTTCTTCTCTCCTTATTTTTCCTTTCTTTTACTCTCTCTCTTCCTTTGTTTATGGCTGATTTAAGACCAGAAATTTTGTCTATATTATTTCACAACTGCTAGAGATAGTTATTAGATCCTTTGACTGACCAGATAGTACTCATATTGGATCCATCTCTCTGGTTACGGCTCTTTTTCCCTTAGCATACACATACACCAAATAGTCTGGCATATTCTTTACACATTCTCTTCGTCCCCATACACCTGACAACACTGACAATTCATTCTTCATTTACTTGGTTAACTAATGTAATGTAATTATTCATTGGCTACTTTCCTCTTGGTAAGGGTAGAAGAGACTCTAGCTATTGTTTTCTAGTCTTGGGTAGTGCCATATCCTCTGTACTATGGTTTTCCACTGTCTTGGATTAGAGTTCTCTTGCTTGAATGTACACTCGGAAACTAATCTATTTCTGTATTTTCCTCACTGGGCTATTTTTACTATCAATTAACCCAAATGAGATAAATATGACATCAGTTGACAATATTAAATCATTTTAGGCCTAATGTGGGACATTTCTATAGGCCTAAACTGGCCATCAATTTGGACATTATGAATCTGGACCATTTAGTCCATTTCAACCAATTAAGGCTATCAAAGACTTGTCAACTTTAATAGAACTCTCTCCTCTCTCTCTCTCTCTCTCTCTCCTCTCTCTCTCTCTCTCTCGACCTCTCTCTCTCTCTCTCTCTCTCCTCTCTCTCTCTCTCTCGTCTCTCTCTCTCTCTCTCTCGTCTCTCTCTCTCTCTCTCTCTCTCAATTGCAATTGCAAGAAAGGACAATATTTTTAAGGTGTGGTCCTATGTCTATCTAGGTGTGGCCTGTTGAGAGAGAGAGAGAGAAGTTACATGACTAAAAGTTCTCATTAATAAAACACCTGCATGGTCAATTACATTTTTGTTTTCTATAGTTTTTTAATAGAGTTCTTGATTGTCAGGTGTGGTACTAATCAAACGGCTCTCATTATTATTCTGTCTCTCTCTTATTATGGACCTCATTATCAATTTCATTTCATCATTAGTCTCATTACCAGTTCCTCTCATTAGCAATTCATATAAATATCAATTGTTTTCTCATCTATTCATCTCTCATTATATATTCATCTCAATAGAGGCTAAGTTCTTCTCTCATCAATTTCATCTCAATATCAATTTCTTCTCTTATTATCAATTCATCTCTCATCACTTCATTTCTCAATGTCAATTTCAGCTCTCATTATCAATTCATCTCTCATTATCAAATTAATCTCATTATTAATTCATCTCTTAGTATCAATTTGATCTCTCACTATCAATTTCATCTCAATATCAATTCATTTCTCACTATTAATTCATCTCATCAATTTTATCTCATTATCAATTTCTTCTCTCATTGTCATTTCATCTCATTATCAATTTCATCTCGCATTATCAATTCTATCTCATTGTCAGTTTCATCTCTTATCAATTTCATTTCAATATCAATTCATCTCTCATTATCATTTTGATCTCTATATCAATTTCATCTCTCATCATTTTCATCTCTCATTATCATTTTCATCTCTCATTGTCAATTTCATCTCAATATCAATTTTCATCTCTTTATCAATTCATCTCTCATGATCAATTTCATCTCCATCATTATCATCTCTCACTATCAATTTCATCTCTCATTATCAATTTCATCTCAATATCAGGTTCATCTCTCAATAATTAATTCATCTCTCAATATCAATTCATCTCTCATTATCAATTTCATCTCATTATCAATTCATCTCTCATTATCAATTTCAATCTCAATATCAAATTTCATCTCTCATTTTCAATTTCATCTCAATATCAATTTCATCTCTCATTATCAATTTCACCTCAATATCAATTTCATCTCTCATTATCAATTCATCTCATATCAATTTCATCTCAATATCAGTTCATCTCTCAATATTAATTCATCTCTCAATATCAATTCATCTCTCATTATCAATTTCATCTCTCATTATCAATTCATCTCTCGTTATCAATTTCATCTCAGTACTAATTAGTCTCTCATTATCAATTTCATCTCAGTATCAATTCACTCTCATTATCAATTTCAATCTCAGTATTGATTAATCTCTCAATATTAATTCATTTCATTGAGATTTCATCTCATTATCAATTTCATCTCTCAATATCAGTTTCATCTCAATATCAATTCATCTCATTATTTTTTCAATTGATTAAAATTTCATCTCTCATTTTCAATTTATATCATTATCAGTTCATCTCTTATCATTCTTTATTCATTTTTTCTCATTCATTCATCTTTAGTCAACACTTTAAACTCTCGTTGCTAATTCATTCTCTCATTATCAACATGGACACCTCAGCATCAACTCTCACTATTAAAGACTCTCCTTATCCTATCTGTAATGAGAGAAAAGCTCGTGATTGAATGACAATCTATTATTATTATTATTATTATTATTATGATGATGATGATGAAGGAACCACCTCTCTCTCTCTCTCTCTCTCTCTCTCTCTCTCTCTCTCTCTCTCTCTCTCTCTCTCTCTCTCTCTCTCTCTCAGAAGGTGAGAGAAAGAGATAGAGAGAGAGAAACAGAGCGTTTCAGCCTTCCCCTTTAAAACCGGGTCGTAGTAACGATTTTCGACCCTTAGCCAAAAGAGGTCACCAGACCAGTAGGAGAGAGAGAGAGAGAGAGTACTATAAATCACCAGCTGTATAACAATAACAATAAAATTTGACCGTGATTTACAATGCCTGATTGTAAAATGATTGAGAAAAAATAATTGGTTGAGAAACTAGTAAATCTCTCTCTCTCTCTCTCTCTCTCTCTCTCTCTCTCTCTCTCTCTCTCTCCTCCGCGTGAAAATAATACTACAATGGAATGTCAACATCAAAGACAGACTTTTTATAGAATACGTCAACGCTAGTTATGTCAGCTTAAATAACGAACTAACTATTGTTTTATATATATATATATATATATATATATATATATATATACAGTATATATATATATATATATATATATATATATATATATATATATATATATATATATATTATATACTGTATATATATATATATATATATAAATATATATATATATATATATATATATATATATATATATATATATACTGTATATATATATATATATATATATATATATATATATATATATATATATATATATATACTGTATATATATATATATATATATATATATATATATATATATATATATACTGTATATATATATATATATATATATATATATATATATATATACTGTATATATATATATATATATATATATATATATATATATATACAGTATATATATATATATATATATATATATATATATATATATATATATACAGTATATATAGATATATATATATATATATATATATATATATATATATATATATATATATATATATATATACAGTATATATATATACATATATATATATATATATATATATATATATATATATATATATATATATATATATATATACTGTGTATATATATGTGTATATATATATATATATATATATATATATATATATATATATATATATATATAAGAATATTGAGTGAGGTTGCCAGACTTACGTTCTTTACATGAATTATTTCACATATTTCAGGAAGTATTCGGGTGGAGACGAGAGGGCCGGATCTGAGAGCGGGGCCGAACATGGCGGAAATGGAAGGTAAGTCTCTCTCTCTCTCTCTCTCTCTCTCTCTCTCTCTCTCTCTCTCTCTCTCTCTGTTGACATCCCACCACCACCACCGCCCTTTTTCAAGCTCGTGATATTAGCGGCATTTATAATTCGTGATTATTATTAGACAAACAAACAAGATGACCTTATAGACAATGCATTGCAAAACAGATCACACAGACAAACTAACCTCAGAATAAAAACTGTAAAGAGACTCAAACAACATTATTATTAATCTTTCCATAAGAATTCCTAACGAACGTCAAATTAATTCCCCGCCAAATTGCCATTCACTCGCGAATTGCTGTGAGCGAAATTCCTGCCTGACGCCAAATTAATGTCCCGGTAAATTTTTCTTTGTAAACAAAAAGACTGATCAATTTATAGAGGATGAATTGAAGCTTATTAATTTGTATATTAGTTATTAATATACTGTATATTATATCATATTTTATTAATTACTAAGCAGTAAAGATGTCAGTATGAGAAACTTAAATATTTGAGAGAGAGAGAGAGAGAGAGGAGAGAGAGAGAGAGAGAGAGGAGAGAGAGAGAGAGAGAGATGAAACTCTAGATTCATGATTTAGATATTGTTTCGATTTTATAATTTATTAAAAAGCTGATTTTTAAAGAAATTCGCGTAGCCTATTCATATTTTCTCTTGATCTTTAATGCACCTACTTTTTGTCTTTCTATGTCCCAAATCTCTGCTTATGAGGCACCCAAATGTCAGAGGCTACGACACAGCCTAAGGTCAGGGAACATTGGTGGTATAGCCTCCTAGTTTGTTTAGGGTATTGTGGGAAATCCTCAGTACAGGTAACCTACTTTCACTAATAGCTCACTGGCAGCACATCTAGCCCCCGAAAGCAGTCATGTAGACCTCTAAAACACTTGGGTTGTGAACTCTTTTGGGTTGGAAATGCTTCCTAAATGTTAAATTAAAGGTTATACTCTCTCTCTCTCTCTCCTCTCTCTCTCTCTCTCTCTCTCTATATATATATATATATATATATATATATATATATATATTATGTATATATATGTATATATATAAATTATATATATATATATATATTGTATATATATATATATATATATATATATATATATATATATATATATATATATATATATATATATATTCCCCTTAATTTGGTGAAATAGTTTGTGTATCGCCATGATCAGCAAAGTTGTACTAGTCAGGGACACCAATACTAGGTAGGTTTGCTGTGAGTGATGAGACATAAGTCTTCCACCATCACCAATCCACACTAGCCAGCATGGTGATGAAAATAGCCAAACCCTGTACATGAATAAGGAAATTTCTGTGGCCTTTGTCCTGCAGTGGACGAGAAACTTCTGCATTTGTAGTCTATATACTGTGTATATTTATAGCCTACGATACATTCTCTATGAATGGTTAATTAAGAATTTTCCCATTTAGTTATCTATACCAGACTCTTTAACAAAAGGTAAAAAAAACTAAACTAAACATAACCTTAATACTATATTTCTTACAAACTACCACTTAAAACTAGAATCAACTGCATTCAAAAACTTAACACTAAATATACAATAACCACCACTCAAAATAAAGAAAAAACCTAACAAACTTAAAATTACCCTCACACCAAAACCAGTATTTGTTTATGTGTGGACCTCTTTGTCCACACAAGGGCCAACAGTCCTTCCAGGCCAATGCCACAACTCTCTGGAAGACGCAACACTGGGTGCAATATATTGTCGTAATCTGCTACACCTGCCTCACTTGATGGGGCAGTCTATATCATCACTATCATCATATTACAGCACAAGAACAATCAAATCAGGTTCTTGAATGCAATCCAGGTCATCAACAGTCTGTCAATCCAAAAGATCAATCAAAATCAATTTAATCTCTCCAAAGGAGGAATTACGGCTCAAAAATAAACAATTACTTCCAATGCTGGTCGAAATCAAATGAATATCTAAATCCAGCGTGCACACACACAACTGCCTCAAGTCGCAGTCAATCAAAAAAAAGCCATTCACCCAAGACATTCACCACTGTCGTAACCTAACTAAAAACATAAACAAACAATCTCATTTATAAAAACAGTCTTTCTCACAACAAACAATCAATACACTAACTACCTCTCGCTCACTGACACTCTCTCTCTCTCTCTCTCTCTCTCTCTCTCTCTCTCTCTCTCTCTCTCTCTGGAATTGGTAAACAAAAAATAGATAGAAATAAAACAAAAATCAATCCTCCACAACATAAATTCCACAAGATATATCAGACCATGTTTGTGAAGAACGGTGCATAGGTATAGAATTAACTTGCGTAAGTCAAAGGCTATGGTTTTACGTCCTAAGATGAACAGTGGCGGCAAAAATTAGGCTTTTTTGAATTGACAGGCTTGATCTAATGTACATTAGCTTGAATGATTCCCTCGTACGCTACCTTCGACTACTGGTACCGGTAGAATCTTACATTTGAAATGCTAATGATAACTCTTCCTTCATTTTCTCCGTCCCCAGAGCGGATCGTGATGACCCCGAAGGGGAAGACGGCGAACTCCACGACGATAATGATCGACCGCAGAAAGATGGCGACGCAGGACGGCAACGTCCACGTCGGAGGAGGACAGCACTCGGGGATCATCGTCAACAAAGAGACGACATCTAGTAAGTCCTGATGCTAGATTCTTCCTAAGATAGAACCCGGGGGGAGTAGGCAATGGCTACTTTTGGCTCGGGAAGTAGCTCACGCGCCTCGGTCGTAGGGATGGTAAGGTTTATCCGGTGAATTCTGTCGAGACGTAAACGAGACTCGAAATCAGGACCGACTGATTGCGAGTCACGAACGATTCTAGTAAAAAGGTCTTTAATATATTCACTTACAGAAACTTAAATATGTATTTCCTAAGTATATATTTTTCCTTTTTAATCTGTCACTATTTGCATGACTTATTTCGGTACAAACATTTTGAATTATACTCAAAAAGTGCTGACAAGCATTTTTGACGTGTCATGAAAGACTACTAAAACTGTCCTTAATATATTTCATTGTTTCAGAAACTCAAATATTTATTTTATAAATATAATTTTTTTCCCCATTTTGAACTGTCATTATTTGCACAACAGATTTGGTACGAACATTTAGGAGCGTACCTAAAAGGGCTGACGTAAAAGGCAGTTTATTCTGTGGTCCACTTGTTCTTTTTAACATTTCTCTCTTAACATTATTTTGAATCTTTATTTTTAAGTCTTATTCAATATCTGTTCTCAATACTTCCCTGTTGTTTTTTCTTAGATTCTTCATAATTATTCTCTTTTTTACATGTAAGTGATAACCTATTACCCTTAATTAACAGAACAATGATTTCTTTCATCCATTCGTTAAGAATCTTTCCCCCCTCTAGACGTACCTTACTCACCTGGGTCAGCCTTTCCAACAACTAGTAATGATAATAATAAAGGTTTCTCAATTTCTAACTCCAGATCTTGTCCATTTTTTCAGAATCTTTCCTTCCTCTAGACATACCGTACACACCTGTGTCAGCTATTTCACTACGTCGCTTTCATAACACACGCCATTTCTATCTTCAGACGGCATCGAAGACACACCAGCGCAACTGCAGCTGGAGTTCAAGGTCTTCCTGATCAACGCCCAGACGCAGAAACACACGCAGGAGAGCAGGCAGCTGCGATTCTGGTTCCGGGACGCGGTCGCCGATAAGGAGCGCATGAAGAGCGCGCAGGAGTTCTTCAAGGAGTTGGTGGCTCCCTTGGAGTTCCCCAGAGGTAACGATGCATTGCGGTACTCTGGGTTTAGTCGATGTGTTATGCATAGGAACGGGAAAAGTCACGGCCGTTACTATCAAAGCTCATGGTTGTCTTATAGATTGATTAGCAATGCAAGAATCCACTTGCTATAGATTGTGTTTAGTTTGTTAACTATATTTTATAAGTACTTTAGATGATTTGTATTTAAACTGATCCATTATTAACCTGAACCTGAAGGAGAATATTACAATATCTATCATTGTACATTGTACTTTACATGCAAAAACTTAATATTTTGTACATTCTCTCCGATTTCAAACTTTATGCGATACTTCTGTATCTGCTCAGAAAAGTGGTAGATATAGAATTAGCAGAATGAAGGTAGAAGTCCAGGAAAATATCAGCAAAAGTACACAAAAGACAATACCTAGAATGAATATACTCTAAATACTTGACCTAATGACTGGCATGTAAGATTGTTTTGAGATCTTCCATCTGATGTCGCTAGTTGCCGGACCGCTGTAGCATTCGCTGTGAATCATTTGAAATCCTCTCTAAGGCTGCTTGTGCAGGCAGTGATCTGGTTGATGTATGGATTTAAAAAAAGAGCATTATTTCCAAGCAGATTGTTCTCACCTGAAGGGGCTTATGGGATTTGTTTTCATCGGAATCCAACGCGTTTCAAACGTGTTGTGCCGTCACAAGCCAAATTTCCGCATTATTAATTGCACCTTTTGGTTAGCTGTACTTGAGACATTTAATTCAAATATAGTAGACAGTACAGTACTCTACAGTAAAGTAATTAAAGCTATGTTTACCCTACATAATGCATTGAATTTAAAACGGTCTTTGAAAGCTTCTTTTCTAAGTAAAAGTCAATGCTTATGTTTATTGAAGCCTTTGTCTTCTTAATATCTTTAGGCCGGGAGCACACTAGCGACTCTGTGGCGCCACAAAGCCACAGCATCGTGTGGCGGGGATGTGGTCTCCCATAGGTTCCCATTGTTTTCAAGTTTTGCCGCGCAAACTAGAGACTGTGGCAAGCGACTGTGGCACTCTGTCGCTCATCCCCGCCACGGGCGTGGCGTGCCTTTGAAAACAATGGAAACCTATGGGAGACCACATCCCCGCCACACGATGCTGTGGCTTTGTGGCGCCACAGAGTCACTAGTGTGCCCCCGGCCTTATTCTTTATTCAGATAGTCTAATTTAATTTCTAATCTTGCAGTTGCGATACATTACAGGCCATTTACCATTTACTATTCTCCTATTTTAAATGTTGAAAAGGTTTTACAAATCTATAAAGGTTTCGCTTTGAACAGAACTGTAAGCGAACGTTGGACGACTTATTTTTAATTCTAGAATTTCACGTTATAGATTTTAAAGCTGGAAATATTACAGGCTAGTATAGGTCAAGTTTAATTTCATTAAATGAGGAGTTATTCGTGCCAGATCAGTATTGCGTTCAGTGAAGGCGTTTAAGGATTGTACAGCAATTTCGGTACATGATTGGTTTTCTGTTAAAACCAAACGACTTTGATGATATGAATACAGAGAGAAGTTGGGAGTTTATCAATAATAGTTGGTGAATTGGTCTAGAATTTAGACATGGAGTGTGAAATTATCTATTATTAATAATAGATCATTAATAATAGATAATAGATAATAAATAATAATAAATAATAGATAATTAATGAGTTATTATTATTATTATCAAAATTATTATTTTTATTATCATTATTATTATTATTATTATTATTAGTTAAGATATGGTAGGAAAATTATCTTAACGTTTTGATATATGTCAGTCGTAAACATTCCCCATCAGCTGACGGTTTTTCCGCCGATTACAGATTACGTCGGTTTCATCAAGAAAATCATGAAGATGATGCAACACAAATATCAGAACATCAGCAAGATTGAAATCGAACTGAGGCAGCTGGAAGAGTCCGACAAACCGCCGACGAGACCAAGTAAGTCGGGGAAGCTTGTATTGTACGTGTACTTAATTTTCGCGCGGAAGTACGTAAGGTACGCAAGGTACGCACATGCAACCGAGTAAAATTTCACCTTATATGGCTTTTTATGAAAGCTCGTACTGTATTGCACATTTACGTACTTTTCACATAAAAGTACACGAGGTACGCATGTCTAACTGTAAAATTTCTTATTCAGATTTTCACAAAAGTGCGTACTATGCGTGTACGTAGTTTTCACACTGCAGTATGTTAGGTATGCACAAATAAACAGATAAACTTTCCATTTATTCAGCTTCTTACATGTCTCAAGTTTATGCAATTTTGATAGCCTCATTGAAGTTAACCCTTTTACCCCCAAAGGACGTACGGTACTGGTACGTTTCACAAAACTCATCCCTTTACCCCCGTGGACGTACCGGTATGTCCTTGCAGAAAACTGCTATTTACATTTTTTTTGCATATTTTTATTTATTTTTTTGAGAAATTTCAGGCATTTACCAAGAGAATGAGACCAACCTGTCCTCTCTATGACAAAAATTAAGGCTGTTAGAGCAATTTAAAAAAAAATATACTGCAAAATGTGCTTGAAATAAAATGACCCCTGGGGGTCAAGGGTTGGAAAGTTCCAAATAGTGGGGGGTAAAAGGGTTAAGAAAGATTTGCCTAGATTTTAGACTCCTTAGAAGCGACAGGTTGTTAAACAGAAACCATAGTATACTTTACGGTCTCATGGAAAGATTATGACAAGAGATAGTTTGTTAATGTCTCCCTACCTAAAGATTTGAGGGTCATATTTTAACTGCTATGACCTAGTGATTTTTATCCTCACTGAGTTTAAATTTACTTAACATGGTTACAAATGACCCGATCCTCGTAACGTTTGAATTTACGTGAAATGGTTTGCGAAGGTCGCAAAACTTTTCTGTTTTTAGTGATCCGGGGGATGTTGCGATCTTTCTATTCCAGGTGAAGGTGATTTTCTTCAGTTGGAGCGATGCTGTTTAATTGGAATGCTTAAAATTATTAATTACATATCCTGCCAGATATATTAATCATTGATGAAATAGACTAGTAGAGGTATACTGTACGATACACAATTTCAGTGATGTAGTTATAGGAATATCAAATGATTAAGGTTTTGATATTTTGTGTACAATGCTGTAATTGCTGTAGTAAAGTTGTGTAAAATCATCGCATCATTTAGTGGCCGACTTTAGATTAATCATAAAGTCAGCACGACGGACGTGCAGTGCATCACTTCTCCGCTAGTCATCGCAAGAGTGAGACCGCTTGCGATTGTAATGGCCATGTTTGGACACTGTGATGTGTAGCTAATCGACCTCAAGGAGCCGATACCTCTTTCGTGCCTTATGTGACCTGGTGACCACAGGTTCTCTGACCTCTCTCCTTTTGACTCTGCATCTTTTCCCATTTTTATTCTACCTCTGACCCACACTTCATCACCGGTTAATCCCTTTGATCGAAGGTCATCCTTGATACAGTCCATCCACCTTCGCTTTGGTCTCCCTCTCCTTCTCGTTCCCTGTACCTCCATTTCCATTACTCTCCTCCCAATATACTGTTCATCTCTTCCCATGACATGTACATACCACCTCAGTCTACTTTCTTGGATCTTATCCTGATAGTTCTCTAACTCCTGCGGTACCCCTAATTACCTCATTCCGTATCTTATCTCTTCTTGTCACCCCACACATTCTTGTCACCCCACACATTCTTGTCACCCCACACATCCATCTCAACATTCTCATCTCTGCCACATCCAGCTTCTTCTCTTCTGGCAGACCTTATGATAGCTTATAAATCTAACCGCAAAAGCGATGCTAAACTGCTTAAGATCGACAAATTTAGACGTGTGAATTCTCACTGTATTTCTCTTGGCGCTGTAACCGCAGCGAGGCCTGGGGGCGTTCTATACACGGTGGGATGCAGCGAACCGGACAGAGGTGGCTATTCGGTAGATGACTTGGATCCCTTTCTAACATTCCTGTATTGACTCCGTTCTGCTTAAGCATTAGATTCAAATGTTGCGTTATTCCCGTAGAACCATTATCACTTTTATGTAGGTGTGATCATAACTTTAAGATCAACTAAGTGCATGTCTAATTAATTCCGTCACTAACGGTCATTATTTATGGAAAGAATTAGGATGATTCAGGCTCCTAGAATGTATAGCACTTTATAGATTTGTTACCATTGAATTGTCGTAGATTACTGCAAATTTTCAAAACGGGTCGATCAATCTCTCATGCCATTTTTTTCTGGCAACAAAACAGAGGAGCTTCCGTTTACAGGAAGTTGATCGACATCTTTTGCTCAGGTTAAGGCGAGCGGTCAAAAGGATGCTCTCTTTAGTGGGTAGATTTTACATTCAGCGGTGCAGTCCTAGTTCAGTTCATCCATGTTTTGAAATGATTATCAGAAGGTTCCTCGGGTTATAAGCACTCTGGAGATACAAACGCAAATTAAACTGAAATCATAAATCTTTGAAATACTGTAATAGAAAAATATATAATTCGGTGAAATGGGAATATTTGTTGACTTTCGAAGCTGAAAATTATAGGAATTTGAGTTAGATGAAACCTACCTTAAGCCAAAATTTATCAAAATTGGACTTACAAACCGCTACGTGGAACCTATTAAGTTGAGGAATTTCTGTCTAAGTATAAATATTTTTCTTTTAATGACAAGAACAGTAAAAGCTCCTTAATTAGGCAATATTCAGACTGAATCGTTCAAAGCCAGAAGCTATACCCATTTGTCTATTGCTTAAACAGACATTTACTCGTAGAACCTGTGTGTGTGTGTAATAGGATGACCAAGACTAAACCAACTGACTTTCCATTTGCTATTAAGCGTATTCATTAATAGGATGCATTTTGCACTAAACAGCATTTCCGTTTGATTACATAGCGTAGGCCTTTGCCTCGTGTGTTTTATGGCGAAGTACTGTACTGTCATCTAACCATGTTTAGTTATATTTAACCGTTGAAAAATGAAAAGTGCCCCACTCTTAATTCTGTTGCTGGAATGCCTTAATATTTGTGGAGAATGATAGAATAACCTTGTGTTTATTTTGAGGAAAAGTTATCTAACGTTTTTCGTAGGCGACCTCATCTTGAACGTACCGTAACATGAAGATTGAAGGGGTTGGGAGTTGAGTGGAAATGATTGAAAGATGAAAGAAGGGATTGATTGAAGGAACAAACTAAAAGAAATGACCAAAGGAAAATGACGATGAGAGGGATCGGATGCGACGGAATCATAAAGAAGAGGTATTCTTTGATGAAGTTATTAAAGGGTAAAATGAGCGATGCTGATAGTAAAGTCATCCTTTAGAACAGTTTGAATTTATATTCTTCATTTCAAACCCCTAATAGATTTTATGTGCTGCTGATTGTAGAGGTTCTAATTGTGTCTGTATCGGGCAGTATTTTGTTTAAGTTCGCTCATTATCCAATGAGGCATTCAGGTTACCATGTGCCTTTTACAGCCCACTGTAGATGGCTCAGATTCATTACTTTCGCATCGAGTATTTTATTCTATTATTTTGTGAAGTAGATCAGACACTGTGAGTACCTTTAACATCCGAACGAAGACTGAGAACATATATGATACAGATACTGTACTTGTTTGTGTTGGAAACTGAAATTGTACTTCATACAAGACCTGTACTTGTTTTTATTGAAATGAAGACTTACATGATACGGAATCTGTACTTGTTTTTTATTGTAAGATTTACCTGATACAGGTACTGTACTCGTTTGTATTGAAGACTGAAAACTTACAAGAGCAGGTACGATACTCGTTTGTATGTGGATTTATGAGAGAACATTGATTCTAGATGACTCGAAGAGTACATTGGAAAGCATGACATATCCTTGGCCCTGTAGGATTCGTTGTTCGAAAAGTGGAATCCCACGATCACTTTGGTGTGTTTTCAGTGTTGTAGGTGATTTTAACTTGCTAATTTTGTTATTCATTTGTAGCATTGAGTTGGTTTTATCTATGATTTTACTGTACTAACATTTTCTTTTAGAAATGAGAGAAATTTACTGTAAAGAAATAAATCTTAATTGTCTTAAAGTACGAGAAATTTCTTCGCAAGTGACCTTCTTCGCTTTTCCGAAAGGGTTAGACCAGGTGCAGGGATTAACCTGCCTTGTCACGGGGGTAACTTTTACTTTCCTACGATCCTATACAGCAGGGGATCCCTACCCTCTACAGGACTTGTTTTTCTGGTCCTATACAGCAGGGGAACCCAACTCTACAGGACCTCCACTGTCATTTCATCATGTTCATTCAAAAGCATTCAACATTTCACACAGCATATTGCTCGTTTATTGTCAAATCCACACTATCGAAGCACTTGGAAAACAAGAAAGTTCTCAGTTTCTTCTTGAAAGCCTTAATAATATCTTCAGTCTTTCGAATGTCTAGTGGGAGCTTATTGTATAGTCTCGAGTCTGCATATTTAAAGGCTCTAGAGCCTACAGTAGACATACATCTAGGTTCCAATAATTTTAAACCGTCTGTAACTATTCTCATGTCAACATGATTTGTTGGCTGCACAATATGGAGCAATTCTCGTTGTCGCTGATCACTGTACATGTCTGCTTTTGTCCAACACCTTTTTTTTTATTTTATTCATCTCTTTTCAATTATATGCACAGCAACGGATTGAAAGTGTGTTAATGTAATTACAAATTGCATATTACATTTTTTGTTTTATCCACATCCAAATCCTAGATTTATCAAACCCTTTTCCTTGGTCTTGTATAATTGGTTATACAAAATGGTTCCCTAGAGATTACAAAAGAAGCAGGGAAAGGAAGAGAAGACAATGGATGGACAAGCTAAGAAAATTTGCAGGAATAGACTGGCATAGAAAGACCATAAACAGACTGGAGTGGAAGGACATGTCTGGGGCCTTTGTCCTCCAGCGGACGAGCAATGTCAGATGATAATGATGACTATATTTTTAGCTAATACAATGTTTGTTTAGGTTATCCATCATCAGTTACTTGCCTCTTGTCCTCATTTTCTCAGTAATCAATAACCACCTACTGGAAATAATTATTTCTTAGTGTTCCAATACACGTAGGAAGGTAAAGCTTCGATTTCAAGAGACATGCATACTCTATGAGACAGAGAATTATTTTGTTTTATTCCCGAGCATAAGATTTCAAGTCGTCTTTTGAGAACTATGCATTCCTTTAGCAGAAACTGATGCTTAAGTTTTGAAGCATTGGAAGTAAATGCCTCGTGAGTACAGTACTGAAGACCTTTGGGATAAGTTTTGATCCAGCACGTAACTTTCGTAGTTTTTCCCGGTCTGGCAGATGGCGACGCTTCTCCTAGCATCCAGTTCTGTTTTTCATGTTCCATACCTCTGGTTTACTTCGATGTATCATACTTATTCTGCCCCACTTTTGATCCTTGGAAAATAAATATGAATTCCTTCTTATTGGAGGGCTTTCCTCACTAATCATCTCCTGAGTTAAGGCTCTGTTTGGGGAAATCTTTACGGGGTCTAACCCTCCAATACCTATAAAGGAAGAAGACCGCTTGTGAAGAGAGGGTTTGTAAACATGAAACAATTAAAGAACTTTTGTAAATGGTTAGATTTGGAAAGTATAAAGTCAGCTATTCATTTGTTATCGTAGATTGAATTACGGGTGTCTACTTTTTTGTGAGATTGTAATAGAATATTTATCTCCGTCAGTGGAAGACCAGAAGCCGGAACTCACGGAGGAGAAGGTCCTGGAAATGATCGAGTCTTCCTACCCGAACCCCATCACCGTGAACGACATGGCAAAGTAAGTCCGCCTCGTTTCTAGAACTCTGATTTCTTTTATTTTAAAGTTTGTCCTGAGAGAAAGGTAAGTATTTTTTATGAAAATGTTAGATGGAAAAGGCCAGGAGAAGTAATTTTTAAATCTGTAATTGTTAGTTTAAAGCTTTTCGTAGGTCACTTATCGCATAGGATTCTGGAGACCGACTATATATACAGTATACTGAGTGCCGAAATTAAGGCAAGGGACGGCTAGTCGATGGTTTCGGGTCACTCGGTAAACCGATAAAGCCCACAAAATCTTGTTCACAAGGCCGTTAAGGTAGGGGACACTTAGGAAAACTTTAAGGCCTTGATTGCGGCTGAAACTCACAACTTACAGATTGCAAATCAAAGATGTTTCCGTAGTTATTGACGACAGATGCATAAAGGATATGAAAGTTACAGGAAATTATCTATGCCATTTAAGCAAAGATTACTTGATAAGGTGATTGAATTTACAGTACAATATACTGTATACAGAAAGGAAGAAACACTGTAGGAGTTACTTCATGGAAATGACTAGTCTTCGGAGCGAAATCACGAGAAGAGATTGTTGAATAGTTTACAAAGTGTGACAACTTATACAGAATGGGTCCCTAGAGATTACAAGAGAAGCAGGGAAAGGAAGAGAAGACGATAGATTGACGAGCTAAGAGCAAAGCAAAGAGAAGCTTAAAGACCAATGGATGTGAGGAGGATGTCAACAAAGATAATTTTATTTGGGGTTCTGTGGATGACAGAATACGAAGAGAGATAGATTTTCGACTTTGCAAATGGGGACATGGTGTAAGAGTAGCCGTTGCGATGATTGGCTTTACAAGAGGGGGAACATTTATGTCACTCTTCGAGATAGATTGGGTTGTGAAGTAGACATTGAAGAAGAGCAATAACAGTTAAAAAGTAAAAAAGAAAAACTACTTGAAATGGGATATAATTTAGAGAAAGCCCAAGGAACACAAACGAATGTAGATCATACAATATTGTATAAGAAGACGTATTTTATGTTTTACGTTCATGTTATACATTAACCCTACGAACTCCCCGAGTTTGCCTGCTGTGTAGCCAAGGCCCAAAGAACTAGCAGGGTCCACGCATAATTGTTCGATGTATTCTGGTTGATTGGAGATTCGAGTGACGTTTAACCTTTAACCTGACCACGTCGTCAAAGTTAGCGATCCAAATCGTTACAAGTCGGGAACATCATAGTCTTAGGTTTGTTACCGAACATTAAGAATGGTGTCTCATTCTCGAGTTAAAAAAGCAATAGAGAATGAATGATATAAGTATAATTAGTAACTTTCACAGCTGTAAACATCCAGACAATGAACAGCTGTTTTGCTTTGAACATCCAATTCTGATAACATCAGCAGTTTTCCTTGCATTCCATCTTTTGTACGACGGTAAACAATTACCGTAGTTTTTATGAATTACAGTTGTGCATAAACTACCTAGGAGGACACTCCAAAATCAAACCATTGTTCTATAGTCTTTGGTAGAGCCCTAACCTTTGTACCATGGTCTTCCACTGTCTTAGGATAGAGTTCTCTTGTTTGACAGTACATTCAGGTACACCATTCTCTCTCTCATTTCTCTACCTCCTTTTTTTTTTTGTTTTTATAGTTTATATATGAATAATTTATTTCAATGTTGTTACTGTTCTTAAAATATTTTAATTGTTCACTACTTCTCTTTTAGTTCATTGATTTATTCATTTCCTTTTCTCACTGGGCTATTTTTCCCTGTTGGATCCTTTTGGGCTTATAGCAGTCTGCTTTTACCAACTAGGCTTGTAGCTTAGCTAATGATCATTCAAAGAATATTTTGTAATAATACAGTTCATATCAGTAGCAATATAAGTTGGAGCAGCGCAAGTTAATAATTTCTATTAATCTATTTTTTATTTTCTTTCAGGAGATCATCAGCTTCAATGGAGGAAGTCGAGCTCTTCATTTCGAATCTCACCGACAAGGGGCTCATCAAAGCCATGGCTCCCGGCTGCTTCACGCGTGTCGTGCAGAACGAGACGGATTTGAAGGTGGGGTGAAAGGAGAACTCGATTTCTGTGGTTTTTAACATTCTAAGAAAGGTGGTTTGAGGTGGTTTGGCCATGTTGAGAGAATGGAACATGGCTGTCTGCTAAAGATGGTGATGAATGCCAGAGTTGATGGGAGAAGTACAAGAGGAAGGCCAAGGTTTGGGTGGATGGATGGTGTGAAGGAAGCTCTGGGTGATAGGAGGATAGATGTGAGAGAGGCAAGAGAGCGTGCTAGAAATAGGAATGAATGGCGAGCGATTGTGATGCAGTTCCGGTAGGCCCTGCTGCTTCCTCTGGTGCCTTGGTTGACCGCGGAGGTAGCAGCAGTAGGCGACTCAGCGTTATGAAGCTTCGTCTGTGGTGGATAACGGGGGAGGGTGGGCTGTGGCACCCTAGCAGTACCAGCCGAACTCGGTTGAGTCCCTTGTCAGGCAGGGAGGAACGTAGAGAGGAAAGGTCCCCTTTTTTTCATTTGCTTGGTGTTGGCTACCCCCTTAAGTTGGGGGAAGTGCCTTGGTATATGTGATGAAAACCATTTATGATTTTGTCTCCATAAAGATCTTAATACTGTCTAGTCATTTGATCATTTACAGTAATAGAGCTTTGCATTAAGTTTACTTTTACTGTAATTGTATAATATTCACTCATAGGTAAAGTGCTTATTGCATTACCATTATTTTCACAAAAGACATTATTGAGGCCATACTTTAACCACGCTGTTAGAGCAAGCAACTGAATTACTTGCTCTAACGGTGTGATAAGACGAATTTACTCTTCTTGAAAACATTTTCACTTGTTACCTTTTATAATTAAAGGATGTATGGCCTCAATAATGGCTGTTGTGAAAATAATGGAATTGCAAGAGGTACTTCTCCCATGAGTAAATAAACAATTGCAGTACAGTGAACCCTCGCTACTTCGTGGTTCGACCATCGCGGATTCACCACTTCGCGGATTTTTTTCATAACCCATGTATATACATATATCGCGGATTTTCCGGAAATATCGAAAATACCGCGAAGTGACCGATGGTGCGAGATTGGAGAAAGTAAGGAAAATTGAATCATGATCGATTTTCAATATAAATGAAACTTTGAGGAGCAACAAAGATATCATTTGTTAGAGAGATAGAGAGAGGTAAGGAATGGGAGGTAGTGAAAAGTAGCCCACAGAGAGAGAGAGAGGTAGAGAGAGAGAGAGAGAGAGAGAGAGAGAGAGAGAGAGAGAGAGAGAGAGAGAGATAGGTAGAGAGAGAGAGGTAGAGAGAGAGAGAGAGAGAGGTAGAGAGAGAGAGAGAGAGAGAGATAGGTAGAGAGAGAGAGAGAGAGAGAGAGAGAGAGAGAGAGAGAGAGAGAGAGAGAGAGAGAGAGAGAGAGAGAGAGAGAGAGGTAGAGAGAGAGAGAGAGAGAGAGAGAGAGAGGGGGGTTTAAATGTAATAAACAAAAAAATTGGATAGGTTATAACACATTGGTGCTTATGTAATATCAACTGTATACTGTAGACGGTTTGAATAAGTTAAGAAATGGTATAAACGATACTTTGTTAGTGTATTCGTACACACTCAAGAGCGGCAGCTAGATGACAGCTGATCTAATCACAGCCAAAAGTAAAACAAAAAGAAGTCAACAATACTCGATTTTTAAAACACACCCGAAATTTAAAAACAAAAGTACACGCTTTCTTAATGTGCAATTAACTATTTAAAGAGTGGCAATTTTCTAGAATAAAATGATATTTCCCAAAAAATAGTGGTTTGCTGATGAAATCGGATGCCGTATTTTTAGCTATGATTGAAATGGATGTAGACTCTGCCTAATTTTTTTGTTTCGTATTTAATTGACACTAAGAAAACTAATTTTAGTTTCTTCATCTAAATGTAAGTATTGTATAACACGAGAGAGAGAGAGAGAGAGAGAGAGAGAGAGAGAGAGAGAGAGAGAGAGAATGAATCAGCTGTTGTAATCAAATGGCGTGTTTTTGTTTCGTGAGAATTTCATCGCCACGACTATAACAACAACATACTGTACTGAACTTTACAGTATTATACAGACTACTGTAATATGATAAAGTAAAATATTTGTAATCTATTTTATATGAAATGGGGCTATTTTTTTTTTGTTCAAAATTTACATTTACGTATGTAAAACAATCTCTCTCTCTCTCTCTCTCTCTCTCTCTCTCTCTCTCTCTCTCTCTCTCTCTCGTAGATTGTTTTCCTGCTTTGCTACGTATCTATGATTTTATATAGATACGGTAAATAATATTTGTAATAACATATTTTATAAAAGCTTTTACTGTAATATCATTATTTATCACTTTCATCATGCGCGTTAAATTCCTTAGTTTGTTTACTGAGCGTACTTTACGACGCCGTCGTTTCAGGCGGCGTCATAAAGAAAAACATTTCATTTGGAAGTCCTAAGAAAAATTAAGTAAAACATTAGTAATAACCAAATCAACATACTGTACTGAATAATCAATATAATCGATGCAAAAGCTAACCTATACACAGATGTGTAAATGCGTTTGTTTCTTCATTATGATCACAGATAAACGTAAACAAAACATTGGTTGCCATTTTTTATCGTGCTATTTGGCGTGTTTAGGAAACGCATGATATAAAATCGCCTTTAATATTTGTGTCTGTTTTAGTTTAGGGTACTGTAGTACATGCATTAAGTGTTCTGTACATTAAAGGGTAGTTTGTTAACAGTACTACGTACAAGGGAAGGTTTTAAAAGTCTGAATATACATGTTAAATAAATAGGTAAATATGGTGTCACTACTTCGCGGATTTTCACCTATCGCGGCCGGGTCTGGAACCTATCTACCGCGATAAACGAGGGTTCACTGTAATAGTAAATACAATACAAGGAACTATTAGATAATCAGATATTGCTCAAAAGCTTTTTGGGGTTCTAAGATGAAACGTTTGAATACTGTTTACACTACGCTACGTTAAGATAAGTCGTTGCTCTGACTGGCGTTAGCAGTCAAAATAAATGTATCCTTTCTGGTATTAATCATCAAAAAACCTTACGTTAAGTTTTTCTCAAATAGTAAGGGGTTAAAACCTGTCGAGATGCTACCACTAGAGAGTTATTGGGTCCTTTGACTGGCCAGACCGTACATTGGATCCTTTTCTCTGCTTACGGTTAATTTTCCCTTCGCCTACACATAAACCTAATAGTCTGACCTATTCTTTCCACATTCTCCTCTGTCCTGATTCACCTGACAACACTGAGATCACCAAACAATTCTTCTTTGCTCAAGGGGTTAACTAGTGCACTGTAATTGTTCTGTGGCTACTTTCCTCTTGGTAAGGGTAGAAGAGACTCTTTAGCTATGGTAAGCAGTTCTGCTAGGGGAAGGACACTCCTAAATCAAACCATTGTTCTGTAGTCTTGGGTAGTGCTACAGCCTCTGTACCATGATCTTCCACTGTCCTGGGTTAGAGTTCTCTAGCTTGAGGATATACTCAGGCATAATATTCTATCTTATTCATTTTTTCTTTTGTTAAAGTTTATAGTTTATATAGGAAGTATTTATTTCAATATTGTTACTTTTCTTAAAATCTATTTTTCAATATTAATCTTACCCGGTGATCATGTAGCTGCAGCTCTGCTGCCCGACAGAAAAAACCTACGGGCGGGATACGCCAGCGATCGCTATACAGGTGGGGGTGTACAACAACAGCGCCATCTGTCGAGTAGGTACTCCAGTACTTCTTGTCAACAAAGAACCAATTTTCTCTCTGTCGTGCCACCGGCAAGACCTACTTGATACGCTGTTGTTTCTGGAGTTGATTTTCACGCTATTTGGTGATGTATTCTCTCTAGTTATTAGCTTTCGCTGTACAGGAGTTATCATCAATACCTTATCAAGCTTTATTGATTAGATTTTGGATTATTTGTTGACGACTTGGATAGATTTTGGATTTCCCCCTTTGACTAATTCAAGATGTCTGACCCTACTCAAGTCCCCAAGTACAGGCAGTGTAGCGCTAGGGACTGTTCTAGGCGTCTTCCGAAGGCCTCTATAGATCCTCACACCGTTTGTTCCAATTGTAGGGGTAAAGCCTGTCAATTGGAAGATCGATGTGAGGAATGCGCTGGGCTTTCGGAATTCGATTTTCAAGAATTCCTTAAGAATGCACGTAGGCTAGAGAAGGATAGGATCAGGAGGAGTTCTTCTCGCTCTTTTGATTTTTCCTCTCCCCATGCCCCACAACCTATTCCTTCCCCTGTAGTGGTTACACCCGACCCTTCTTCTAGCTCTCAGCAACCCTCGATGGCGGACATGATGCGTGCCATTCAGGCTCTTGGTGACAGAGTTGAGTCATTAGCGAATGACCGCAATCAACTCTTGGCCGACGTCAAAGAGTTGAAGGAGAAAAGTGCAGTGGGAAGTGTAGTGAGTACAAGTGCTGTGAAAAGTGTCAGTGTTACGCATGAGGGTGCATCTGTTCGTGCCAGTCGTCCTCCCAGTCCGGGACCTCTTGCAAGCTCCCAAGCCCAGGGGAGAAGCAATGTCGAAGGACCAAAGGGTTCGACAGGCCTTGATCAGCGTACAGATGTACCCTCCGTGGTTGCGGACGTATCTTGCAGAGATCGTCCCACCCACAAACAGACGAGTGAGCCCATTCATTCCTCGTCTGCGGAAGAAGTTTCTCGTCAGAAACGCTGGACCAAGGTCTCACGACCTCTCAAGCGCAAGGTCCCTTCCGAGCGAGTCCAACGGCCCAGGTGTAGTCACTGGGTCAGTTCGGACTCGCCGCAGTCTTCCGAAGACTGCACACCTCCCAAGAGAGGTAGAGTGGTTCCGCAGCAGGCAATCACTCCGTCTGTTGCCGCACCTACCGCTGTAGACCCTAAGTGGTCTTTGCTGCAGTCTATGCAGACTCAGCTAGCTTCCTTCATGCAGGAGTATCGTGCTGAGAAGGTTGACACTGCACCCGTTAACCTACAACCTGCCTCGGTTGTGCGCTCGGCTGACACTGCGGCTGCCTGCTCCCACACTCCGGCTGTGAGAGCTCCACCACCGATGCGCAGTCGACCCTGCCAGACGCATGTTGACGTTAGCCGACGTGCGGCACCCTCCGTTGACATGCGTGAGCTACCGCATCAGCAGTGGGAAGGTGCTGTCAAGCTGCCGTGTTTTGACGCAATGCGGCAGTCTCCGCAACCCACGGCAGTCCCCACCACGCACCACCACTCCGCTTTTGTTGTTGCCAGCTCTCAGACTGACCAGCAGCGGCATGATGTTGGATCCAGTGCAGCTACGCATGCACCCGTGCTGCCGGATTCAGCTGTTCAGCTTTCTTCTCCTCCTTTGCCGCTTCCTCCTCAGCATTCGGATGAAGGAATCTCTGATGACGACGAAGCTGCGCATTTGGACGATCAACACTCCGACATAGATGAACCCAAGACTACGCCTCCCTCCTTAGACTTTAGGAAAGTCCTTGCCCTGTTTAAGGAGTTGTATCCGGACCAGTTTGTGTCTGCAGCCCCACGCTCACCTCCCTCTGAGTTCGCTTTAGGCATGCAGTCAGCAGCTCCTGCCTTTACGAAGCTCGTACTCGCGCGCTCATCCAAGAGAGCTTTAAGGGTACTGGGAGAGTGGTTGCAGGCCAAGAAGCAACTTGGGAAGACATCCTTCATCTTTCCCCCGACCAAGCTTGCTTCCAAATCTAGCGTCTGGTATGCCACGGGAGAAGTTCTCGGCTTGGGAGTTCCTGCCTCTGCCCAGGGCGACTTCTCAAGTCTGGTAGACTCTCCCCGCAGACTGGCTATGAGACGCTCCAAGATTTGCTGGACCTTTTCGGACATGGACCATCTTTTGAAGGGAGTTTTCCGTGCGTTTGAGATCTTCAACTTCCTGGACTGGTGTTTGGGAGCGTTGAGCAGAAAGACCTCCCCTTCGGATAAGGACTCTGCCATGCTCATCATGTCATGCATGGACAAAGCCATTCGGGATGGGTCTGGCGAGCTTGCGGCTTCTTTCGTGTCTGGAGTTCTTAAGAAGCGAGATCACCTTTGCTCCTTCTTGTCGGCTGGGATCACACCATGTGAGAAGTCAGAGCTGATGTTTGCTCCGCTATCCAAGTGTCTCTTTCCTGAAGAGCTGATCAAGGGGATTGCCGCCTCGTTGATCCAGAAAGACACCCATGACCTGGTGGCGTCATCCGCACGTAAAGTCACAGCTTTACCTTCCGTGCCTAGACCTAGGATGGACACGCCAGCGTCTAGGTTCATTCCGCCCTTTCGTGGCAGAACCTCCAGCAGAGGAGGTGCCCGTGCCGATAGTCAACGTGGCAACAAGAAGAAGGGTTCCAAGTCCTCAAAAGGCAGAGTCTGACTGCCATCTTCTCCAGACAGCAGTGGGAGCCAGGCTCAAGAACTACTGGCAGGCCTGGGAGAACAGGGGTGCAGACGCACAGTCTGTGAAGTTGCTCAGAGAGGGGTACAGGATTCCATTCTTGCGCAAGCCCCCTCTAGCAACAACTCCCATCGACCTCTCTCCCAGGTACAGAGAGGAGGACAAGAGGCTAGCTTTACAGCAAGAGGTGTCTCTCTTGCTACAAAAGGGAGCGGTAGTCATAGTCCGGGACCATCAATCCCCGGGCTTCTACAACCGTCTCTTCTTAGTAGCGAAGAAGACAGGAGGGTGGAGACCGGTGCTGGACGTCAGTGCTCTAAATGTCTTTGTCACCAAGCAGACGTTCACCATGGAGACGACGAAGTCGGTGCTAGCATCGGTCAGGAAGGAAGACTGGATGGTCTCGTTAGACCTAAAGGACGCGTACTTTCACGTCCCCATCCACCCAGATTCCCAACCTTTCCTAAGGTTCGTCTTTGGGAAGGTGGTTTACCAGTTCCAAGCCCTGTGCTTTGGCCTAAGCACGGCACCTCTAGTGTTTACCAAACTGATGAGGAATATTGCCAAATTCCTGCATTTAGCAGACATCAGAGCCTCCCTCTATTTGGACGACTGGCTTTTAAGAGCTGCGTCAAGTCGTCGCTGTCTGGAGAGTCTCAAATGGACTATGGATCTGACCAAGGAATTGGGTCTCCTGGTCAATATAGAAAAGTCCCAACTCGTCCCATCCCAAACTATAGTCTATCTAGGTATGGAGATTCAGAGTCAAGCTTTTCGGGCTTTTCCGTCGGCCCCCAGAATCAGTCAAGCCCAAGAATGCATCCAGAGCATGCTGAAAAGGAACCGATGTTCAGTCAGACAGTGGATGAGTCTAATAGGGACGCTTTCATCGCTGGACCAGTTCATCCCGTTAGGGAGACTCCACCTCCGACCCCTTCAGTATCACCTAGCTGCTCACTGGAGAAAGGACATGACGCTAGAAGCGGTCTCAGTTCCTATATCCGAAGAGATGAAGTCTGCACTGACTTGGTGGAAGAACAGCATTCTTCTCAAGGAAGGTCTACCACTGGCTGTTCAGACCCCCGACCACCTTCTCTTCTCGGACGCATCGGACACGGGCTGGGGTGCGACACTGGACGGTCGGGAATGCTCGGGCACGTGGAATCCGGATCAAAGAGCACTACACATCAACTGCAAGGAGCTACTGGCAGTTCATCTGGCCTTGAGAAGCTTCAAGTCCCTCCTTCTAGGCAAGGTGGTGGAGGTGAACTCCGACAACACTACAGCCTTGGCGTACATCTCCAAGCAAGGAGGGACTCATTCGATGACGTTGTTCGAGATCGCAAGGGACCTCCTCACCTGGTCAAGAGATCGAAAGATATCGCTTGTAACGAGGTTCATTCAAGGCGACATGAATGTCATGGCAGACCGCCTCAGCCGGAAGGGTCAGATCATCCCTACAGAATGGACCCTTCACAAGAATGTTTGCAACAGACTATGGGCCCTGTGGGGTCAGCCCACCATAGATCTGTTCGCTACCTCGATGACCAAGAGGCTCCCAAATTATTGCTCACCGATTTTGGACCCAGCAGCAGTTCACGTAGATGCCTTTCTTCTGGATTGGTCCCATCTAGACCTTTATGCGTTCCCCCGTTCAAGATTGTCAACAAGGTACTGCAGAAGTTCGCCTCTCACGAAGGGACAAGGTTGACGTTGGTTGCTCCCCTCTGGCCCGCGAGAGAATGGTTCACCGAGGTACTGCAATGGCTAGTAGACGTTCCCAGGACTCTTCCTCTAAGAGTGGACCTTCTGCGTCAGCCGCACGTAAAGAAGGTACACCCAAGCCTCCACGCTCTTCGTCTGACTGCCTTCAGACTATCGAAAGACTCTCAAGAGCTAGAGGCTTTTCGAAGGAGGCAGCCAGAGCGATTGCCAGAGCAAGCAGGACATCCACTCTCAAGGTCTACCAGTCAAAATGGGAAGTCTTCCGAAGCTGGTGCAAGGCGAATTCAGTATCCTCAACCAGTACCTCTGTAACGCAGATAGCTGACTTCCTTTTACACCTAAGGAAGGTAAGATCCCTATCAGCTCCTACGATCAAAGGTTACAGAAGCATGTTGGCAGCAGTCTTCCGCCACAGAGGCTTAGATCTTTCCAACAACAAAGATCTACAGGACCTCCTTAAGTCTTTTGAGACCTCAAAGGAGCGTCGGTTAGCCACGCCAGGTTGGAACTTAGACGTGGTTTTAAGGTTCCTGATGTCAGCAAGGTTCGAACCGCTTCAATCAGCCTCTTTTAAAGATCTCACTTTGAAGACTCTTTTCCTCGTTTGCTTAGCAACAGCTAAAAGAGTCAGTGAGATACACGCCTTCAGCAGGAACATAGGATTTACATCTGAAACGGCTACATGTTCCTTACAGCTTGGTTTTTTTAGCTAAAAACGAACTCCCTTCTCGTCCTTGGCCCAAATCGTTCGAGATTCCAAGTCTGTCCAGTTTGGTTGGAAACGAACAAGAGAGAGTACTATGCCCAGTAAGAGCTCTTAAGTACAGTACTATTTAAGACGTACGAAGCCATTACGAGGACAATCAGAAGCTTTATGGTGTTCTATTAAGAAACCTACTTTACCGATGTCGAAGAACGCAGTTTCTTATTACATCAGACTTTTGATTAGAGAAGCCCATTCTCATCTGAATGAGGAAGACCATGCTTTGCTGAACGTAAGGACACATGAAGTTAGAGCTGTCGCTACTTCAGTGGCCTTCAAACAGAACCGATCTCTGCAGAGTGTAATGGATGCAACCTATTGGAGAAGCAAGTCAGTGTTCGCATCATTTTACCTTAAAGATGTCCAGTCTCTTTACGAGAACTGCTACACCCTGGGACCATTCGTAGCAGCGAGTGCAGTAGTAGGTGAGGGCTCAACCACTACATTCCCATAATCCCATAACCTTTTTTTAATCTTTCTCTTGAAATGCTTTTTATTGTTGTTTTTGGGTTGTACGGAAGGCTAAGAAGCCTTTCGCATCCTGGTTGATTTGGCGGGTGGTCAAATTCTTTCTTGAGAAGCGCCTAGATTAGAGGTTGTGATGAGGTCCTTTAGTATGGGTTGCAGCCCTTCATACTTCAGCACCTAGGAGTCGCTCAGCATCCTAAGAGGATCGCGAGGCTCAGTAAGGAAGACGTACTTAAAAAGGCAGAGTAATGGTTCAAGTCGACTTCCTTACCAGGTACTTATTAATTTTATGTCTGTTATTTTGAATAACTGCTAAAATGAAATACGGGATACTTAGCTTTTAATGTTAACATGTATGCTGGTCTCCACCCACCCCCCTGGGTGTGAATCAGCTACATGATCACCGGGTAAGATTAATATTGAAAAATGTTATTTTCCTTAGTAAAATAAATTTTTGAATATACTTACCCGGTGATCATGAATTAAAGGACCCTCCCTTCCTCCCCATAGAGACCCAGTGGACCGAGGAGAAAATTGGTTCTTTGTTGACAAGAAGTACTGGAGTACCTACTCGACAGATGGCGCTGTTGTTGTACACCCCACCTGTATAGCGATCGCTGGCGTATCCCGCCTGTAGGTTTTTTCTGTCGGGCAGCAGAGCTGCAGCTACATGATCACCGGGTAAGTATATTCAAAAATTTATTTTACTAAGGAAAATAACATTTTTCCTTGTTTCCTTTCCTCTCTGGGCTATTTTCCCTTTTGGGGACTGGGCTTATAGCATCCTGCTTTTCTAACTACAGTAGGGTTGTAGCTTAGCAAGTAATAATGATAATAATCGTGCTATAGCCTCTGTACCATGATCTTCCACTGTCTTGGGTTAGATTTCTTTCGCTGAGGGTACACTCAGGCACACTATTCTGTTTCCCTATTTCCATTCCTCATTGGGCTATTTTCCCTGTAGGAGCCCTGGTTCTTATAGCATCCTGCTTTTCCATGAAGTTGTAGCTTACTCAGTCATACATACATACATATACCAAGGCACTTCCCCCAATTTTGGGGGGTAGTCGACATCAACAAAGAAACAAAAACAAAAAGGGGACCTCTACTCTTTACGTTCCTCCCAGCCTATCAAGGGACTCAACCGAGTTCAGCTGGTACTACTAGGGTGTCACAGCCCACCCTCCCACATTATCCATCACAGATGAAGCTTCATAATGCTGAATCCCCTACTGCTGCTACCTCCGCTGTCATCTAAGGCATCGGAGGAAGGAGCAGGGCCTACCGGAACTGCGTCACAATTGCTCGCCATTCATTCCTATTTCTAGCACGCTCTCTTGCCTCGCTCACATCTATCCTCCTATCACCCAGAGCTTCCTTCACTCCATCCATCCACCCAAACCTTGGCCTTCCTCTCGTACTTCTCCCATTAACTCTTGCATTCATCGCCTTCTTTAGCAGACAGCCATTTTCCATTCTCTCAACATGGCCAAACCACCTCAACACATTCATATCCACTCTAGCTGCTAACTCATTTCTTACACTCAGTCATAATGATAATAAAAGTGTGGCGAGTTTTTTTTTATATTTTCTTCATCGAAACTTTTCAGGTCGTACGACAGATGCCCACCATCACCTCCAACAAACAGCCGACGATCGCCATCATCACCGCCCACTACTCGGAGAAGCTGGCCGTGGACACCATGATCGAGAACCAGGAGACTTTCGTCCGATACACTACAGTCGGTAAGACGTCTTTTATCGCCTCGACGTGTGATGCGTCTTGAACTTATAGCCGGCGTCAGTGCAATGAGAAATGAACTTAGATGTATTTTTGTTTATATACAAGACTGAGAACCCTTTATGATTGTGCATTCAATGTAGCAACTATATTTTTAGTAACTTTCTAGTAACTGTTATTTTTTTATTTTAGTTTTATTTAGTTTTGCAATACATTACAATTTATGCTAATTTTATATTTTAGATGTTTTGAGGATGGTAATCCATGTAGTATTGATGTTTAGCTTTATTGATAATTAGAAAACAAAAAGCATGTAGATGTTGGCAGCGACGACAGTTAACTAGCCAACGTCAACCGGCCTTTGCGCGTCACTCAACGCCCGATTGGCTCAAATGCGTCGCAGGACGAACGCTTTGCGAAACTCCCAGTTGCCGTGGCATCTTAACTGTTGTCCGTCATGCATTTCCATAACGACTTCCAGCGAGTTATAACCTCGCCTTTTCCGAAGCCCGAGTTTCAAAAAGTCTCACGACTACGTGAAAACTCAGTTGATCAGTTGATTGTGTGTTGCTCATTTTTAAAAAAAGCTTTGTCAATTCATCCCGGTGGATCTCCATCCGGGACGATGTCTTTGACGCTGACGATCTCGGCACGCGAGTTCTCTTCCCCGATCACTTTCTAATCGACTCTGTTCTCCGACCGCTTTCTCTTGCAGGTGGTACGTACGGTATCATTGCATGATTACCTGAACATGCTGTAGCATGTTTGTCGTCAAGACCTATCAGGTGGTTGCTTTTGATTTTAAAAAAAAGAAAAAGAGTTTTCAGGTTTAGTAGTTTACTGTTTTTTGCACTAATATTTTAGCATGCGAAGCTTAACCCCCTTTTTTTTTCTTTTTGCACGAGCAGCTTCGAGGACCTATGCTGTAGGAGCTTTGGAGCCTGCTTTAACCTTCTTTTGATTTAACCAGCCTGCATTGCCTATTTCTTGGTGCCAGTTTAGTATGTGGCCTACCTTTTTTTATTCTGGTTTAGTATGTGGCCTACCTTTTCTGGGGCAACCTGTGACGGCCGGTGAAAAGGGTCCTTCTTTACACTTTTCTGATATATTTCTCTGGTATATTTGGAAGATTTATATCAGAAAAGTGTAAAGAAGGACCCTTTTTACCGGGCGTCACAGGTCTCTTCCCAGAAATAGATTTTTCCTTCGTCAAAATCCCTTTTTTATTCTGGTTTAGTATGTGACCTACCTGGCTTGTTAGGTTAGGTTAGGTTAGGCCACATACTAAAACAGATAGAATTTCGTAGGCCATACTCGAAAGGTAGGCCACATACCTAACCGGCACCTTTTACTTTCAGTTTTAGCGATGCATGCGTAGATTTCTTATACAAAAACACTGTTTGCTTGATAATATTACATTTACATATTTTTTCTTTTGCACGATATGGTATTGGATCTATATTTCCGTCATCTCAAAAACAGGAGAATCTTTAAAATATTTACAGTTCACTTTTGCACAAATAACACTCCGAAGGTTTTTAGCACAGTAAGACACTAACATATGTATTACACTGTATTCAGTATGCGTACTGTCGTTGAATTTTACACCACTGTATCTCACAGCACAGAACACTGTTCCGTTGAATCTATCACTCATTTTATAGTTTATCTCCCACATAATTTATAAATAGATAGAGTACATATTCGGCAACTAGTGCCCCTCAAGATACTAAAATACTTCTTTATAAGATATTGATATTTTACATTGCAAATACTGTTCCTATATTCTATATAAGATACTTTATCAATATATGTTTCTCAGAATGAATGAATTTTAGTTGCTTAATGTGCCTTGCACTTTACTACCAACAATACGGCTTTTCGGACTGTCCCCCACTCCATTTTCTTACCGATCGTTTGTAACGTTGATGTTGCAGGTATATCAACTAATATGATAATTGCAAGAGAGGCTTCCTAGCCAAATTGATTTGAGGCGTGCGCTAGGCCGTCTGCGGTTGCTCGGCCATCCCGAGCGGCCCGATCAGTGGCCCCAAGCTGGGTGCCGACGTAGACAAGGAACAGGACGCAGCATCCGTTCTGTAGCATTTTGATTATTGTACGAGGTCCTTTGCATATTGAAGTATCCTGACATATACTGTATGCATTAAAATCCGTTTGAATGCAATATACGGTGCCTTTACAGACAACTTGACTACAGTATACAGTATAGTTTTTATACAGACTCTTTGAATACAGTGTACAATTCTTGTACTGACTTTCATTACAGTATACAGTTCCTGTACTGACTTTGAATACAGCATACAGGTCCTGTACAGACTCTTTGAATACAGCATACAACTCCTGTACTGACTTTGAATACAGTATACAATTCTTGTACTGACTTTCATTACAGTATACAGCTCCTGTACACTCTTTAAATACAGTACAGTATATAGTTCCTGTACAGACTCTTTAAATCGAGTATACAGCTCGTATACAGACCCATCCTTCTGTGTTCGCCCCTTTTCCAAGAATGCCGAAAGTCTTGATTCAAGTATGACCCTCCTCGACCTGACCCCGTAGTAACGTAAGCCTGGTATGAGTGAACGGTTACGATACAGTGCAATGCTCGCCGTGTAACTCTCCCCTGTACATACTCTGTACGTATCCCAAACTTACCGATATTGACAATGCATCAAGTTCCCACACATTAACTCTGTGTTGTCTACAGTAAGAATGGAACAATATTGAATTTTAGGAATGGAATATTCCCTTGAATTTCGCATATACTTTATTGATAGTTATTGGCAGACAGGGAATTATTATTACAATTATAACTTGCTATAATTCTTTAATACAATAAGTTTTGATTTAACTTTTCCAAATTGTCATTAGTGACTCATTTTCATTTGCAATTGTATAAAGTAATGTATAAAGAAACAAGATTCACACAAGGGGAATAAAGTTTGTTACGAATGTCAACGCTTCAGACAATAACACGGCACTCCAAGAAGCATAAGACCACAGGGTGAAGCGTCAATGCTTATAGTTTTGCATTTATTAGGGGACAAGATGTTTTTGGTGTCACAAGTGCCGTGGTTATTAATAGAAGGAAAGCTTCAAGGTGTCGGAAATGACAGCTAGTACGGGCGGCTTCATCAATTCCGGCGTACCGCCAGAAGCTAAGAGGACGTTGTAGGTAACACTGCGTTTAACTAAAGAGAAACTGTTAGGGTGGTTTGTGGTGGTGAACGTCAGACTGGGGTTCGAGTCCCGCTCAAACTCGTTAGTTTCTTTGGTCGCTGCAACCTCACCATCCTTGTGTGCTAAGGATGGGGTGTTTGGGGGAGGCCTATAGGTCTATCTGCTGAGTCATCAGCAGCCATTGCCTGGCCTTCCTTGCTCCTAGCTTGGGTGGAGAGGGGGCTTGGGTGCTGTTCATATGATACATATGGTCAGTCTCTAGTGCATTGTCCTGCTTGCTAGGGCAATGTCACTGTCCCTTGCCTCTGCCATTCATGAGCGACCTTTAAGCCTTTAAACGCTGACCAGAAAACAAAGGCGTTGAGCTTACAAACACGTGATCAAAAGCATTTTCATTAATTTTACAAAGTGGTATACCACTTCGTAAAATTTATATAAATCCTCTTGATCACGCGTTCACAAGCCCAGCGAACTTGGTTCACAGGCAGCGTTGCTAACAGTTTCTCTTTTTCTAAACACAGCCCTCAGAAATCTTTATAGCTTCCTGCGGTATACCAAAATTAACGAAACCAACTCTACCTTAGTTGTTCACAATGCCAAGTCATCGGGAAAGGATTATATTGTTTAAGGAAAACATTTATTCAATGTATTTGTACGTTTTTACTTTTAAATTTCCCATACTGTCCCCTTTTGGAAAATCGCTCACTGTAAATACTAGGATCAAATATGTTTAATGTCATAGAAGGAAACTAAAATCCACATTTAATTTCAGGCGAGAGCAACATCTACACGCTGGGCAACATCGGCGCTCACAGGGTCGTCTGCACGAAGCTGCCCACCGTCGGCCACGACCGATCGGCCTCCATAGCTGCCGGAAATACGACGACTAGGCTGTTAGGTTGGTAACTGCGGTGCTGCGTTGAATCTTGCCGGGATACTGTAAAACTATAGTACTGTAGAGGGTTATAAACATTGAGTTATATACATTGTTCATCATTTATTCTTAATATGTTTTATGTTCATTTGAGGCTCTGTTACTGCTGGTGATAGACTTGATCACGAATAACTGTCCTGGGATCCGGTCGCTCCCCATCAATGGTGTAAATTCTGTAGGCTGGGTTGAGGTCATACCATGGAGTCTGGCTAGGAGCAACATAAGCTACACCTATAGGCCTGTCGCCATCGTGGAAAACTTCAAATTCATCATAATGTGTGTGACCGAAGAACTGTCCACGGATGATACTTTCATATCTAGAAAATAAACATCTCATAAGCTGCCCGATGCACTTTGTGCAATTTACTGGATGTAAAAGGGCCAAATTAACTAAGATTGACCGTGGTCATAAATAAGAGCTTGGTCCATTTATTCAAATGACTTTATTATTGAACAATGACCACGGTCAATCTGAAATGAACATAAAACATATTTAGAATAAATGATGAACAATGTATATAACTCAAATGAACATAAAACATATTAAGAATAAATGATGAACAATGTATATAACTCAATGTTTATAACTCTCTATACTGTATGGGAATGTTCAACTCTTTTCTAAAGGGTTTTTAGATAGCTTATGAATGGCAGGGGCAAGGGACAATGATGACATAACAGGACAATACTGTAGAATCAGAACAACTTCCTAGAGACAGGACAACTTCCTAGAGACAGTGACAATGTCCTAGAGACTGACCGTATAAACATATGATCAGCACCCTAGCCCCCTCTCCATCAAGTTAGGACAAGGGAGGGCCAGACAATGGCTGCTGATGACTCGGCACGTAGTTCTATAGGCTCCCCAAATCACCCTCCATTCCTAACTCGCGAGGATGGCGAGGTTGCTGACACTACGCAAAGTTATCTAACTTGAGTGGGTCTTGAATCCCCATCCAACGGATTGCCAAGCAAGGACATTCCCAATTGGCTACCACAGCCTGAAAGTTATATAATAAAAAATGGATTTGTATACAGTAGTTCATGTTATTTATTAATATTAGTATAGTGAAGGAAGCTCTAGGTGATAGAAGGATAGATGTGAGAGAGGCAAGAGAGCGTGCTAGAAATAGGAATGAATGGCGAGCGATTGTGACGCAGTTCCGGTAGGCCCTGCTGCTTCCTCCGGTGCCTTAGATGACCGCGGAGGTAGCAGCAGTAGGGGATTCAGCGTTATGAAGCTTCATCTGTGGTGGATAACGGGGGAGGGTGGGCTGTGGCACCCTAGCAGTACCAGCTGAACTCGGTTGAGTCCCTTGTTAGGCTGGGAGGAACGTAGAGAGTAGAGGTCCCCTTTTTTTGTTTTTGTTTCATTTGTTGATGTCGGCTACCCCCCAAAATTGGGGGAGGTGCCTTGGTATATGTATGTATTAGTACAGACTTTCTGTACTTGTAGGTGGCAACACATTTCTGTAGTTTGTTAACCATAATATCTGACTTGTTGAAAATAACTCGTAGCGACTTATTTAGCTCTCGGGGAAAAAGAGGATTTCTCCGTGCAGTGCATATTGATAGGAATATCAAGAAAAGAAAACTATTTACATTTATATTACAGGGACACTTTTGGGGCTTTTTCCCTGTAGATTATTAAAAACGGCTGCATTTGTAGTTGTGTATGTGTGTGTCTATTCAAACGCTTGAGTATGCATATGTATGTACGTGTGTGTATGACGAAGCCAAGGACATCTGTGTCCCGTATCTCTCATTCTGTTCACAACGATGACTCTGGTTTTATACGCGTACAGTATTCAAACCAATATTTTAACTAATGAATGTCTTTCCTAGTAAATTGTAGTACTGGTGATTACCCACAAGTGTCCTTCACTAACACCTTTGATGATTTCAGGAACGTTCCAGAAGGTTGAATACGTATTTCTGGTCGGCACGGCGGGAGGGGTACCCCACTACACGGATTACAACAAGCACGTCCGATTAGGCGACGTCGTCGTTGCTAGTCCGCAGGAGGGACAGAGGTATTGATGGCCTCTTATTTTAGTATTTTTTGTCTTATGGTTTCTTTGCCGCCTCCTTTCGTCCTGTTATGTCTGCTTGTTAAGACGATATTGGAGTTTACGGAAAGTCCTCAACGTCCAAGCGTACGGAGATACAAACCGAAATGCAACTGAAATCATAAATGAAATTGAATCAAAATTTCATAATGAAATACAGTACTGTTATAAAACAATATATAATCTAACGCATTAAGCAAGACGACATTGGGAACATGAAATATTTGTTGACTTTTGTAGCTAAAATTCGTAGGCCTGTAAGTTAAGTGAACCCTACCCTAGGCCAAAATTTAACAATGTTAGACTTACAAACAGCTTCTTAGAACCTATTAAGTTTCTAAGTTGAGGACTTTCTGTACCTGCTTTTGTTTTTATTATCATTTTAAGCTGTACGTATTATGATTATCGTACGGTACGTAGGATAACGTCATTGCCTGGCCTCGTGTATCTTTAGATTTACGTACGTTAATTGCTCTCTAGCACAGTCGGCCCTCTCTCTTTACAGGGATTAGGTAACAGAGACGGGCGCGAAGAATGAGAATCCGCGAATACTTCCTTCCATGGGGGTTGAATGAGTCCTATTCCTACCAACTCGCGGTCGATTAACACACTGCTAAATATTGCTTTTACTTGATTTCTATCTCGGTACTGTATAAGTACACTATTTTGTAACTGAATGAATTCATTTTAGTTAGTGTACCTGGATACAGAAAGGCTACGGTACAGTTCGTTACACTGCAGTAGTCGTATAACATATAACATTCAAGCACTGTAGTTCCTATCTAATATAACACTCACTGATACTGTAATGTATATTACTGTATAATACAGTACTATCACCATAATACAGCTTAACTTCACCTAGAAGATATTACCATAGGTAAAAGTCTCTCATCTACCCTTTCTAGGAGGAAAGTAGCCACTGAATAATTACATTGCAGTAGTTAACCCCTTGAGCGAAGAAGATTTGTTTAGTATTCTCAGTGTTTTCAGGTGTGTGAGGACAGAGGAGAATGTGGAAAGAATAGGCCAGACTATTCTGTGTATGTGTAAAGGGATTAACCGGTGATGGAAGCGTGGGACAGAGGTAGATGGAGAATGCTGGCCAGAAACATCGGCCCCCACATAAAAGTGGGAAGAGATGCAGACAAAGAAGAAGATACTGTGTATGTGTAGGTAAAGGAAAAATGAGTTGTAACCAGAGAGAGGAATCTAATGTAGTACTGTTTGGCTAGTCAAAGGACCCAATAACTCTAGCGGTAGTATCTCAACGGGTGGGTGGTGCCCTGACCAACTTACTACTCATACCATACGTATATTTACAATAATATAACACTTCTATACGGTACTCTAACATTACTTACTGAAAAATATTCCGCCAAAAGGCACAGTGGGTGACGTGGATGAAGTATATGCCGTGCAGTTAACATTGGATGAAATGAACGATGAAGGAACGTTACTGCACGGCACGACACGTCTAAATGGACGAGTCATCACTGCTGTAAAGTTGAAGAGATTTAAAATTGATTAGTACGGGATGCATACAGTAGTAAGAAATGTACTATATACATTGGAAAATATAATTTTAAAGCTACATACAGTACTATACTAAATTACAAGTACTGGACGAATGTAATTTTCATTGAAAGTGACCATTGTTATATAAATCTTATAAAAAGGGAAATTATATTCGTAGAAAAATATCTTACCCTTCTGAAACGGAAGGAGGATCATGTACGCCATCCTCATCACTCGTCAGTATCGTGGCTTCCGGAGGAAGGATTGCTGGAGTGGATTCAGGGGCAGGAGATTCTGTCCTTGGAGGAGAAGGTGGTGACGGTTGACGCTCGGGGTCGGGCTCGGCGGGTGACGGAGGCTCTTTCTCGCGACGTGGGAAAAACATTGTGATGGGAAGCTGCTTTGCCAACTTCTTCACCTCGTCCAAGATACTTTTGTAGCCGGCGAAACCATCGTCCATCGCACGTGTGAATTTCAGGGACCGCGCCATGGAAGGGTCCATGCTGTACGCCCTTTGCTTCAAGTCCTCCAAGATCCTGGACATCTCCTCCAACTTTTCAAGTGTGATGCCTTCCTCCTCCTTGTCTTGTTCATCGTCCTCCTGCTCTTCCTCAGTCGCCGAACGGACAAATTCAGCTAAGTCCTCCTCAATCAGCTCCTGGTCATGGGCCTCTAGCAACTCCAAGATGTCGTCTTCAGCCTCTTCCTCGAAGCCTTCGACTGCCTTCACCAAAGTCACGATTTCTTGAACAGTCTGTCTGAAGGTTTCATCAGGACTGAAGCTACCAAAGTCCTTAACACACCCTGGCCACACATGTTTCCAGCAGGCATTTACTGTCTCTGGCTTGACATCTTGGAAGGATTCCTCGACAACAGACAGACAATCTGCTATCGTGTACTTCTTCCAGTAGTTCTTCACGTTGAGGTCAGGGTCGTTGTCGGTGGCTTCTTGGAGTCGCGCCATCACATGTCGGCTGTAGAGGGCCTTAAAGTTCTTTATTACCCCCTGGTTCATTGGCTGAATGAGGGCAGTGGTGTTCGGAGGAAAGAACACCACTTGAACGTTAGGGACTGTCACCCCGATGGAGGATGGACGTCCGGGAGCGTTCTTGAGGATGAGGAGTACCTTAAACTCCATGCCCTTCCTCTCAAGGTAGTCCTTCACCTCTGGCAAGAAGCAGTAATGGAACCAGCTTAGGAAGAGCTCTTTCGTTGTCCATGCCTTCTTGTTATGCATCCAATAGACAGGCAACAAATGCAAGTTAAGATGCTGAAGTGCACGGGGCCTTTCCGACTTACAAATAAAGCCTGCTTTAATAAGATGGCCGGCAGCATTACCGCACATAATCAATGTACATCTTGGGAAGATAAAAAGATTCCCATTTATTAGAATACAGTACTGTACTGTAAACATGATTATTAACCCTTTTACCCCCAAAGGACGTACTGGTACGTTTCACAAAACTCATCCCTTTACCCCCATGGACGTACCGGTACGTCCTTGCAAAAAAATGCTATAAAAAATTTTTATTTTCATATTTTTGATAATTTTTTGAGAAAATTCAGGCATTTTCCAAGAGAATGAGACCAACCTGACCTCTCTATGACAAAAATTAACGCTGTTAGAGCAATTTAAAAAAAATATACTGCAAAATGTGCTGGGGAAAAATAGCCCCTTGGGGGTTAAGGGTTGGAAATTTCCAAAGAGCCTGGGGGTAAAAGGGTTAAGTACTGTACTGTTGTACAGTAACCTAAATTCACTATAATTGAGTTAAAAAAGATTGTTAATTTTTATGGTACACTTAAATTAGAGAAACTTGGGGAAAAAATGACACCGTTAGCCTACCTGTCCTCTCCTGCCGCAAAACCAGGAGCACGGCATTCCTCTTTAGCTATGAAAATTTTCTGAGGCATTGTCTTCCAAAACAAACCTGTGAAAAAATAAAAAAAAATTATTTAAATTGAAATACTGTACATGTACGTGTAATTCAAATTGACAAAACTATACTTTCGTACTATCGTTCTGTATGCGTCTACGGCAGACACGTTCTCTATGTTAAGGAAATTAAACAAGATCTAAACATAAGTTGCGTAAATGAACACTAAAAATGCAATCATTTAGATAATAAATCAAATACAGTAAAGTACGTACAGGCTCTGAAGGTACCAAAAATTACTTTATATTGGCAAAACTATAGATTCATACAACCACACTGAACATATCTATGGCAGACGTACAACCTTACTGAACATATCTACGGCAGACAAGTGTCTCTACGTTAAGGCAAATTTCATGCTAAAATAAAAGAAGATTTTAACAAAATTAACTACGTAAACTGTGAACTACTGAACATAAGAAATTTAGATATGAAATGTCCATAAATCTACCGGTTTCATCCATATTCCACACTTGCTCTGGCTTGTACCCCTTCTCTACGATGAGCGTTTGAAGCTCGTCCGGGAAACGTGCCGCTGCCTCGTGGTCTGCAGAAGCTGACTCTCCAGTAATCATCATGTTTTTCAGCCCAAAACGATGCTTAAACTCATCGGAACAACTATTGCTGGCTTGTATAAGCGTCTGCAGGGTTGCGGCATCTTGGCTGGTGGACGGCTGGGGAACATCCTCTGTGGAATGGGGTAATAGAGAATTGACCATCTGGATCATGAGGTTGGCGACGTCGATGCCCTCACGATTCTGGTCCTTGATCCAGGAAAAAGGAGCATTTTTAATCATCATCTCCTTTATGCTCATGGACACAGCCTTCGCAGTGCTAGGGGCTCCAGCAGCCACGGCACCACGAATCTTCTCCTCCTGCCTGATTATGCTCCTCACGGTACTCTCACTCACCTCGAAAAGTCTTGCAACGTCGTCGATTTTCATCCCTTCCTTACACTTATCCAATAGTTTAACCTTTCCTTCAAGGGTCATGTGCTTCCTTTGATATTTAGCAGACCCTTCGGAAGTAGGAGCAGGTCGCTTGGTGGCCATGATCTTGAAACAAAGGCAAGGCCAAAGTCAGATAAAATACGCTGAGATGCTGGGGAAGATGTACACACAAGGACACACGAAGCACGGGTGTAGCTGAGTCAGCGAGAGACGGAAGAGACAGAGGAGCACGAGATGTTTGGAAATGTGGTGCCACGAGAGTACTTCTCGCGAACCCACGAATATGTGATGTTCTGTTGAATAGGTTATACAGTTCTCTGTGTCGCAAACAGTCAAAATCGCGAAGAATGAGCCTGCAAGAAAAGTTATTATACGGAGTTGGTAGTACAGTATGCACTTATATTATGATACGGAGTTGATAATACAGTATGCACTTGTATTTTCATGTTCTAGTCAAAGATAATGATACTATGCATTTATCAAAGAACATTGATATAAGAATAGCTTAGAAATTTACAGGTGTATACAAACCTGAATGTCGAATGGAAAGATTTAAGTAATAATTTTTCAAAACCAGTTAGATAAATCAACAATAATTCGTTACAACAAAGAAAATAATCACATTTTAACATACGTATGAAACGGCTCTTCTCGTTGTGTGTTTTTCCCAACTGTAATTGTTTTGTCTTTCAGATTTATATATATGTACTGCGATGGCGCCAAGGTCCTCGAGAGCGGAGCCTACGAGTTCGAGACGAAATCTTGGGGACCTCCTGACCTGGTTCTCCAAAACATCGCTCAAAAACTGAAGGAACAAGTGAGTTTGAATGTTGGTAGATAGATAAGGACCTTCAACACAAAGGCTATTAAAGATTAAGTGTCAGATAAGATAAAAACTGTATTAAAACCTGAATTAAAAGATGTTTTTTAACCCTTTTACCCCCAGGCTATTTGGAACTTTCTAACCCTTAACCCCCAGGGGTTATTTTTTTTTCAAGCACATTTAGCAGTATATTTTTTTCAAATTGCTCTAACAGCCATAATTTTTGTCATAGAGAGGTCAGGTTGGTCTCATTCTCTTGGAAAATGCCTGAAGTTTCTCAAAAAATTATCAAAAATATGCAAAAAAAAAATATAAATATCAGTTTTTTGCAAGGACATACCGGTACGTCCATGGGGGTAAAGGGATGAGTTTTGTGAAACGTATCATTACGTCCTTTTGTGGGTAAAAGGGTTAAGTAAGGGAAAAAATAATCTGTAAATCAGTTAGCTACAGGTATTGTTGATATTCACGTATCCAGATCAGCTGTTGCTGGTTTTCAGTCGGAACTCATCTCGTGCGCCGTTGATTTTAAGAGTCTTGCTTCCTTCCACCTTCAGACTCAACACTACACAGCACTCTAGAAATTTTATTCGAGCCGTGATAAGATAACGGAATGATCTTCCTAATCAGGCAGTTGAATCGGTGCAACTTTAGAAGTCCAAACTTGCACCGAATGTTTTCCTTTTGAACAGGCTGACATGAGTCTCTCTTTATAGTTTATATATTATATATCTATTTTAACATTGTTATCAATCTTAAGATGTATTAATTTCTTCTCATGTAGTTTATTTGTTTCCTTATTTTCTTTTCCCACTGGGGTACTTTTCTTGTCGGAGCCCTTGGGCTTATAGCATCCTGCTTTTCCAACTAGGGTTGATAGCTTAGCTAGTAATAATAATATTAATATTATTATTTATAACTTAAGTTATAATCCTGGTTGGCAAAGCAGTTTGATATACAGTAACAGGGTAAAATAGCCCAGTGAGGAAAGGGAATAAGAGAATGTACTGTAATCAATTTATGAGAAATATGAAATATTGAAAGATCAGTCACAACATTAAAATTTTAAAGGAGTTTCATATAGTTAAAGAAGAATCATCAATGCAGAGAGCTGGATGTTGAAGAGCCACTGTCCTCGACCTACATAAAAATCATACCTTGAGTTTTGTTAGGATTCAACTTCATACCCCATAATTTTCACCATGTACTAGTTTTAGCTAAATCTCTATTAACCCTTTTACCCCCAAAGGACGTACTGGTACGTTTCACAAAACCCATCTCTTTACCCCCATGGACGTACCGGTACGTTCTTGCAAAAAAATGCTATAAAATTTTTTTTTTCATATTTTTTATATTTTTTTTTTAAAAATTCAGACATTTTCCAAGAGAATGAGACCAACCTGACCTCTCTATGACAAATATTAAGGCTGTTAGAGCAATTTAAAAAATATATACTGTACTGTAAAATGTGCTGGGAAAAAATAACCCCTTGGGGGTTAAGGATTGGAAATTTCCAAAGAGCCTGGGGGTAAAAGGGTTAAGGGATTCACCAACCCCAGATCTACATTCAGGAGATGGGATTGAAGCAAGGAGAGTAGCATCATCTGCATATGCAACAAGCTTGTTTTCTAGGCCAAACCACATATGTAGGGGTAAAGTATGAAGAGTAATGTGCCAAGAACATTGGCTTGTTGCATGTGCAGATGATGCTACTCTCTTTGCATCAATTCCATCCCCTGATTGTAGATCTGGGGATGGTGAATCCCTTAATTGAGATCTAACTAAAATTAGTACATTGAGCAAATTATGGGGCATGAAGTTGAATCCTAACAAAACTCAAAAGTGTGATTGTATTTAGGTCGAGGACAGTGGCTCCTCAACATCCAGATATCTGCATTGATAGTGTTTCTTTAACGATATGACTTTTAAAATTTTATACATGTCATACTCTCTCTCTCTCTCTCTCTCTCTCTCTCTCTCTCTCTCTCTCTCTCTCTCTCTCTCTCTCTCTCTCTCTCTCTCTCTCTCTCTCTCCATTTATATACACGTAATTATGTTTTGATCGTTACTATGTCTCTCTATAGGGTGAGGAGAAAGACGGGCCCACCCCATGGCTCGACTACATGTCAGAAGGAAGCTCAAAGCTCGCAGCGCAGGAGATGGACTTCTCCCGCCCTAACGAGGACACCGACAAGCTGTACATGAGCATAGGAGGGTCGGACGTCATCGAAGTGTCCCACCCTGTGGCCCCGGATGGCGCTGAACACGTCAGGTGAGGTATTACTATCATTACAAACGGAGGGAATGTGTTTGTGGTAGCTCGAGTCCAGCTGATCTCGTGAAATTAAAGCTCTCTTGATGGACCTTGATGCTTATAGAGGTGTAGATGCAAATGGTATTTTTCCTTTGTTTTTTTATAAAGACAACAGATTTCTTAGCTCTAAAGTTATCTGATATTTTGCACAAGTTAGCAAGAAGAGAAGCTTTTAGCACCTGTAGGAGAATCGGTAATGTTACTCCACTATGTAAATGTTTTTGTGGTAGCCCAAGTCCAGCTGATTACCGCCCGATTTCCATAGCCCCATATTATCTAAAGTTTTCGAGCATCTTTTGGCTAAACATCTAAATAGGTTTGCCGAAGGCAATCATCTGTTCCCTTGTTTGCAATTTGGTTTTCATAATGGCCTTGGAGCATGCGATGCCCTTCTTACAATCTTCAATGCTGTACAGAAATCCCTTGATTGTGGTCAGAAAGTTTGTATGATTGGCCTTTGACCGTGTTAATCATGAGGCTATTGTTTTCAAACTGAAACAGTTGGGAGTGGGTGGGTCGTTTCTTAGCATCATTATTGATTTTTTAAGTAATAGATCTCAAAGAGTTGTTGTTGATGGGCACCATAGTGAGTATAGGAATGTGATATCCGGTGTTCCACAGGGTAGTGTTCAGAGTAGGGTTGTAGCTTAGCTAGTGATAATAATGATAATTTTAGTTCCTTCTTCTCAGGCATCCCCTCTTGACCTACGCTGGTTTATGTAGCGCTGTTTAGAAATCAGATTTCCCTATTGTTTCTTAACCCTTTTACCCCCAGGCTCTTTGGAAATTTCCAACCCTTAACCCCCAGGGGGTTATTTTTTTCCCAGCACATTTTGCAGTATATTTTTTTAAATTGCTCTAACAGCCTTAATTTTTGTCATAGAGAGGTCAGGTTGGTCTCATTCTCTTGGAAAATTCCTGAATTTTCTCAAAAAATTATCAAAAATATGAAAAAAAAAATTTTTATAGCATTTTTTTGCAAGGACGTACTGGTACGTCCATGGGGGTAAAGGGATGGGTTTTGTGAAACGTACCAGTACGTCCTTTGGGGGTAAAAGGGTTAAGATGCAATAGGGTTGTGGCGGTCTGTTGATAACGTCCTTGCTTGGTGATCGCCAGACTGGGGTTCGAGTCCCGCTCATACTTGTTAGTTCCTCTGGTTGCTGCATCCTCGCCACCCTTGTGAGCTAAGTATGCAGGCTTTGGGGGAGCTTATAGATCTATCTGTTGAGTAGTCAGCAGCCATTGCCTGGATCTCCATTGTCCTAGGTTGGGTGGAGAGGGGGCTTTGGCACTGATCATATGTATATATGGTTAGTCTGTAGGGCATTGTCCTGCTTGATAGGGTGACATCACTGACCCCTGCCTCTGCCATTCATGAGTGGCCTTTATGCATGAAAGCTTTGTACAGTAGTCTAACATTCTTGCACTCAGAACTTGTTTAAAATGCTTCCACAAATCACTATTGCAATCTTTTCTCCTACAATATAATAACTCAAATATGTAATTTGTTCCTCCTCGCAGGGTTCCAAATAAGCCCCGAATCCACCTAGGCCCCATAGCGTCCGGGCGATGCGTCGTCGGAAACGACCAGATCAGACAAGACTTCGCGTCTCAGCTCGCCGTGAACGCCTACGACCAGGAGTTCGACGCCGTGGTGGAGTCCGTCTACGGGAATCGGAAAGATCACTACATACTTATTAGGGGCATATGTGATTATAAGTACGTAAAGTGCGTCCGTTTACTTTTTATTAATTAGTACGTAGCGTGGTCAAGTTAATTATTAGCCAATAAGGTTATTACTTTGGGAAATGGAGCAGTTATATGAATTTAATTTGCTCTCTGTAAAAGAAACTTTCAAGTCAGTCTATCCGACATACTTCGTGGTTCCAAGATGCTGTTTTGTTAGTTGATTTCTAGTAAATTTAGACCTTAACTAGGTTTCACGTAACTCCCAATAAATAGTCCCATTTTATATTGCAAATGTCATCTTGCTTACTGCATTAAATTTAAAGTATTACATTATGTACTTTTGATACAACATCCGAGATTTACGATTTCAGTCGGATTTTTGTTAATATCTCCGCATGTTTGTAAGTCGAGGACCTTATATTCAACTTGTGTTAATCCTTCGCTAACTAACCCTTCTCTCCCTCCAGCGACGGCACCCGGAACAAGGACTGGCAACCCTACGCGGCACTGGCAGCGGCCGGCTTCATGAAGTCCATCATCTGCGGAATGGACGCCCCGACAGACGTCTGAGGAGGTGACGCGGGCTCGCGGAGAAGTTAGGATTCGGAGCGTACGGTTGTTATGAAGATTGTTCGCGAAAGGATTTTTTTTTTTATTTTGCATCATTGCAAAGATGTTTGTCTAGTCTAAACATTACTGAGTTTATCATCTATTTTTTCTAGAGATTTTATAATATGTTTTTTCTAAGTAACCCCCTGATATGTATTGAATATATTTGCATTATATGCAAGATACTTAGTTGAGCATAATCTGTTTTTTTTACATTTGCGAGGAGATTATGTTGTGCCGGAAAGTCGTCTATCGTGGCTCACTTATACGTTTATCCTTCAATTGCACGTTGGTATGAGTGTAGAGAAGTACAGTAGTTATTTATCATTTTGCTTTTCCCAAAAGCTGTAAAGTAAAAAAAAAAAAGGCAGTTATGTTGCTAAATAAAAATCTGTGGTGTGATTGTCGGACGGACCTTTTGTTTTTCGTCGCAAGTTCCTACTCGTCATTGCGTATTTCTTTCCACTTTTAACGAGACTTCAGCGCGAACCTGAGTTTCATAGATCTGTTTCACTGAAGTTTCCTTAGGTTCAATACCCGCATTCCGTCCAGGAGTTCAGTCGAAATAGGGTTGTCTACGAGGAGTAACTCGTTATTGGCTCATCTCGCCGATTGGTAAATTCTTAGCGTTTTTGGTTTTTGTAATTGTCGCTCCGTATGTCTGTATGCCAAGGCATTGAAGGATACCTTAAATGAAGCTTCTCAAGATTATGATTAAGTTGGGCTTCACGGAAGCTTATTTATAGGCTTTATGGAAGCTTACCCTATTTATAAATACCGTAAACCATAAGCTTCGTCTGCATGACGAGCACAAGACAATCCTATTGTATATCTGTAGATTAGCCTCCGTTGACATTGTGATAACGTACGGATCCTACTTTTCCTTCTTCTAAAATGATTCACGTTTTGTTCCCTCCTTTCGTCCGAACGCAATTTTTTCTCTTCTTTCCGAGTGGCGGGCACGTTCAGACACGTTCGAGCAAACTGCTTTTATTCCGCAAGGAGGTTGGTGCTTTAACTGCTGCTTCCGAATGGGAGCCATTCAATGTACGTTTGCAAGACTATAGCTTTTTATTTATTGTTCTATATTCCAATTCATCCAGTCATGTTTTGCTATGGGGCCAGAGAGGTAACGGCAGCGAAGGGCAAACAAAACGCTTCGGTAACACAACAAGAGTCCTGTCGGGTTGCGTTCGCAGGACGTGAAACACGAGTCAATCACACCCTCATGGAATCTCAGCCCTGTCCTGTCCCAGCGTCGGGAGCGTCTGGGGGACGATCCGTCTTCCGTAGACGTCTAGTCGGGCCTTTTAGCACAAAATTCCTCGTTTTGCAATGTTATGCAAAGAATATGATATTTTATCTAATCTTGTTGAACGTAGGATGTCATATATATATATAGTAAAGAGATTTCTATATGCATATATAGTCATATAAAGAGGAGTACTGTAAGCTTAGAATGTGCTGCTTGTGTGGGCACGGAAAGAATAATATAGGGCGATTTTACTCGCCTCATCCTAGGAGTACGTCAGTTGTTCGTAGATAGAGAATGTTCCTTTTTTTGTTTGTTTATTGTACTGTATATGAACAGAGGACCAAATTGCAATACATTCAGTGGAAAGTCTTTCAGAATTATCCGTTACTTTTTATTCTGATATTTGAATGCACAAGTACACAAAAAATTTGTGCTGAGTTCAGCAGAAACTCACGAAAAATTTGTGCCGATACTAGCACAAATATATGGAAAGTTTGTGCTGAGATCAGCACAAATACACAAATAAATTTGTGCTGAATTCAGGATAAACTCACGAAAAATTTGTGCCGATACTAGCACAAATACATGGAAAGTTTGTGCCGAGATCAGCACAAATTCACGACACCTGAGTAAACAGCCATTTTATATCAAACAGGAATCACCTAATACATTATTGTAAACATCCTAAGATTAATGAATAGACAAATTACAAATCCTGCTCGTGTAAATATAATTTATGTCGGGTACGTCGCCACGACATTTGAGTCGCAGCTAATCCGGACGAGATTCGTGATCCGAAGGAAAGCCGTACAGTAACAGTTACTAGTCTACTAAACGTTATCTCTTTCTTATAGCTCTTTCCTCTCGCATAATTGAATTATGCATAATATGTCAGAGTCGAACCATTAGAGTTAGTTTAGCCACGCAAGTTTTAGATTTGGTTCCAAAGAGTACGCAGTTGATAATGTGTAATCTGTGCATGATTTTTTTTTTTTTTCTCTCTGAATTTATCAACTGTTGAATTTCAAGTTCTTAGGTGACTATCCCCTGTTTACAAGCGTGCCAACGGACACCAAAGACTGACTTAATAAAACCATATAAAAGACGATGTTGTTTCGATTAACCTAGAGTGGCTCGAGACCACGGCTTTGCCCTTATACATACATACATATACCAAGGCACTTCTCCCAATTTTGGGGGGTAGCCGACATCAACAAATGAAACAAAAACAAAAAGGGGACCTCTACTCTCTACGTTCCTCCCAGCCTAACAAGGGACTCAACCGAGTTCAGCTGGTACTGCTAGGGGTGCCACAGCCCACCCTCCCACATTATCCACCACAGATGAAGCTTCATAATGCTGAATCCCCTACTGCTGCTGCCTCTGCGGTCATCTAAGGCATCGGAGGCAGCAGCAGGGCCTACCGGAACTGCGTCACAATCGCTCGCCATTCATTCATATTTCTAGCACGCTCTCTTGCCTCTCTCACATCTATCCTCCTATCACCCAGAGCTTCCTTCACTCCATCCATCCACCCAAACCTCGGCCTTCCTCTTGTACTTCTCCCATCAACTCTTGCATTCATCACCTTCTTTAGCAGACAGCCATTTTCCATTTTCTCAACATGGCCAAACCACCTCAACACATTCATATCCACTCTAGCTGCTAACTCATTTCTTACACCCGTTCTCACTCTCACCACTTCGTTCCTAACCCTATCTACTCGAGATACACCAGCCATACTCCTTAGACACTTCATCTCAAACACATTCAATTTCTGTCTCTCCGTCACTTTCATTCCCCACAACTGCCTTTATGCTGGACAGTAAATGTTTAAAGGTCACTTGTGAATGGCGGAAGCAAGGGAGTGTGACAATGCGATAGAGACTGACCATATATACATATGATTAGAACTTCAGGCCCTTTTCCATCAAGGTAAGATTAGGGAGGGTCAGGCAATTGCCGTTGAAGACTCGGCAAGTAGATCTAAAGGTTTCCGCAATGGCCCCCCATCCTTAGCTCACGATGTTGGTGAGCTTGCAGAGACTTGAGCAGGTCTTGAACCCCTGTCCAACAGATATCCAGGCAATGATGTTTCCAATAGGCTATCACAATAGATTTATATTATTATTACTAGTCAAGCTACAACCCTAATTGGGAAAGGGTGATGCTGTAACCCAAAGGCTCCAACAGGGAAAACTGCCCAGTGAGGAAAGGGAATAGCAAATAAACTATATATGAAAATAATGAATAATTGATATAGAATATCTTAACCCTTTTACCCCCAGGCTATTTGGAAATTTCCAACCCTTAACCCCCAGGGGGGTTATTTTTTTCCCAGCACATTTTGCAGTATATATTTTTTTAAAATTGCTCTAACAGCCTTAATTTTTGTCATAGAGAGGTCAGGATGGTCTCATTCTCTTGGAAAATGCCTGAATTTTTTCAAAAAAATATCAAAAATATGAAAAAAAAAAATTTTTATAGCATTTTTTTGCAAGGATGTACCGTTACGTCCATGGGGGTAAAGGGATGGCTTTTGTGAAACGTACCAGTATGTCCTTTGGGTGTAAAAGGGTTAAACTAGATACAGAAAAGTATCTACCAGAGGTTTGAACTTCCCAAGTTCCGCCGATTCAACTGCCCGATTATGAACATGCCACAGTCTGGTCACAGCTGGAATAAAACTACTAGAATACTTTCAGGTAACATCTTGAATGCTGTCTATAAATTTTGATTATATTTTTATTGTTTGTAGCCTGTTGTACCGTGAACTGTCAGGGACACAAACGCAGTGTTTTTTTTCAACTAGCGAAAACATGACTTAGAGTTTTATAACTAAATGTGTAACCATATATTTGGATATTTTATTTTCATCTTGCAAATACAGAACTAAAGGTAATAAAGAGTTAACCCTTTTACCCCCAGGCTATTTGGAACTTTCCAACCCTTAACCCCCAGGGGTTATTTTTTTTCAAGCACATTTTGCAGTATATTGTTTTTGAATTGCTCTAACAGCCTTAATTTTCATCATAGAGAGGTCAGGTTGGTCTCATTCTCTTGGAAAATGCCTGAAGTTTCTCAAAAAAATTATCAAAAATATGAAAAAAAAAATTTATAGCATTTTTTTGCAAGGACGTACCGGTACGTCCATGGGGGTAATGGGATGAGTTTTGTGAAACGTACCAGTACGTCCTTTGGGGGTAAAAGAGTTAATCAAATTGTATAAATTGAACAGCGGTGTAATAATGAGACAGTCATATACTGCAGACTGAATCTTGGAAAAGGCACCAAAACAGTAAGCTCTACCAACATTATTTTCACATGGTTAATATTTTTCTATTGGATTTTTCACATCCTCCTTTTACTATACTTTATTTGGGACTTCAAATCATATTAGTAAGAACTATAATTCCGTTTGTAATATTCTCGCTTCTATGTGATTTCTCACCGTGCCGCATATATTGTTGACCAACTCTACTCAATTTCTTTTTAATGAGGCGCATTTGCACAAACTTGCAGCGGTGCCTGTTTAGCTCGGAAACCTTTCCTGCTATCTGATTGATTAGAATTATCTTGACCAACCAATCGGTGATCAGGAAACTTTTCCGAGCTAAAGGGGCATCCCTGCGAGTCGGTGTAAATCTGCCTCACTAAAAAGAATTGACTACAGTTGCTGCATCTTTTACTATAACCAATGTTATAAGATACAGTGAAGCCTCCTTTATCCCGAGGGTTAGGTAACAGATACAGGCGTGTCAAGGGAATTTTCACTATTATAGGTATTGTGTTGTTCTTATACGCGTAAAACTGAAGCCGTGAAGCAAGAACCCGCGATAGGGGAGGGCCGACTGTATGTATCAGTGGATGGAATAAGAACATTTGAAAGTTTATTTTTATAACGATTTTTGACTATTGATTCTTTCCTTTTACCCCCAGGCTATTTGGAAATTTCCAACCCTTAACCCCCAGGGGTTATTTTTTTTCAAGCACATTTTGCAGTATATTTTTTTTTAAATTGCTCTAACAGCCTTCATTTTTATCATAGAGAGGTCAGGTTGGTCTCATTCTCTTGGAAAATGCCTGAAGTTTCTCAAAAAATTATCAAAAATATGCAAAAAAAAATTTAAATAGCATTTTTTTGCAAGGACGTACCGGTACGTCCATGGGGGTAAAGGGATGAGTTTTCTGAAACGTACCAGTACGTCCTTTGGGGGTAAAAGGGTTAAGTAATCATTATAGAACTAAAGAGGCCGGTAATGTAAAGGGAGTTTAGAGTGATCATAACTATAATTGTTTTATTATAAAATGTTGGATAGGGTCAATATTACATAGGAGGTGATAATTTTGTTACTATCTCCTCCATCAGTAAGCCACTGCAGCCGTGGGTGATAACAATTCTGGCCACCACAATTCCTACACTAGTTGAGCTCAGATCATTGGTATGCGAAGGGTTACACTCAGGGACGGTGAGATCCCTAGAAATATAGGAATATCAAAACCAACAGTTCGCCTTTGGATGCGCCATCGCCAAGAGTCCGTTCCGTAGATTGGCCGGAGCTTCTCCCTGAACGGGGGCTTTTTTGACGAAATGTCATAGCCCCCAATTGATATCAATTTACTTGAGTAATGGAGTAAAAGGTACATACATACATACATATACCAAGGCACTTCCCCCAATTTTGGGGGGTAGCCGACATCAACAAATGAAACAAAACAAAAAAGGGGACCTCTACTCTCTACGTTCCTCCAGCCTAACAAGGTACTCAACCGAGTTCAGCTGGTATTGCTAGGGTGCCACAGCCCACCCTCCCACATTATCCACCACAGATGAAGCTTCATAATGCTCAAACCCCTACTGCTGCTGCCTCCACGGTCATCTAAGGCATCGGAGGCAGCAGCAGGGCCTACCGGAACTGCGTCACAATCGCTCGCCATTCATTCCTATTTCTAGCACGCTCTCTTGCCTCTCTCACATCTATCCTCCTATCACCCAGAGCTTTCTTCACTCCATCCATCCACCCAAATTCCATCCACACAGGTACTCAAAAGTAATTTAAGCGCTCAGTCAAAAGAGCGTGAGGGTAGCCAATGCTCAGCCTGAAGACCATGGCTTCAGTAAGTCCTTGGCAAGCCAGGGAGAGAGTCAAAGCCATCTTATAAATTACCAGCTGTAAGCCATAGGCAGGGCCCAGGGGCCGCAAATATCGGCTCCTTTTCAGAACCGGAGAGAAGACTTTCAGTAGTAGGGAAAAGTGTTATAGCAGCGAGTTCTAGTGAGTAGAAGAGACTGTGAGAGGATATGGAAGGATTACAAGGGGGAAGAGATAGAAGTACTGTAGTTAAAAGAATAAGAACTTTGCTCTGGAGTGGTGGGAAAGAGGGATTTGTTTTTGGGGAAAAGGGCGGAATTGTCTAAGCGAGTGAAGGAATTTGAGGACTTTAAAAAGGGATAGGACTCGAGAGAAGAGAAGAGCGATGGGGATTAGGTCTTCAAGGGACTAGGTATCAACTTAGTAAGGGATGGGGTGGATTGGGACAAGGAAGGATTAGGGATAATAGGAGCAGTGGTGGCTGGGATACCAGGATCAGGAGCAGAGGTGGATTGACGACAAGGTCTCTGACTGGGACATTGAGGTTTAGGCAGCTGCCGAGGCTGAACGGTGGTTTAGGTAGGTTAGCTGATGGGGTAGCCTGCATTGCAGCTATTCTCTTCAAATGCGATGGACACCTATTCCAGGCGTGGTGGGAGAGGGAGCAGTTAAGACATCTCAGCCTGGTCGCCTAGCCTTGCTTGCGGGCATCAATTCACTGTTGAGTTGGGTAATGTTGTCTGCAGACTTCGCAACTATCGGGTACTCTGCGGTCTTCGCGGTTGTGGCCATACTGGTGGCAGCGGTAACACCGAAGTGGCTCAAATATATAGTCCTCGATGGGGAAAGTTCCCATGCTCCAAGTCAAGCAAAGGTGAAATGAGGGTGATGAAGGTGGCAAGATTTTGTTTGCAAGAACTTAGCGTCCGTCCTTGCAGCGTTCTGCACCGGCAATGTTGCTGAGAAACGTGATGAAGGTTAAAGGCATGGAAGCTGGATATCTGGAAATGACTGCCTTCTGCTTCTTGGCTGAGTCGAGGAGCGCCAGTGAATATTCCATCCAAAGGAAGATGGCACTTTCTTGGACCTTTGGGGGTGATGCTAAGACCAACATTGCGGTTTCTAGTCAAATTGAGATCTTGATGGTCATATTTTCGTTTGCAAGGGCAGCATACGTAGAGGTGTTTTCGGTGGGCAGAAATTTGAATTTTGCCAGAGGATCTTGAGGTTTCTTCTCACTTACAGGTGAGGACGACGAAGGAGAACTGAAGATCGTGGCATCTGCTTCTTTTAGTCGCTGGGTGAGACAGTCCGTGCAATTGCAGTCTCGGTGGCGACTTCCTTCACGATCAAGTAGGACCTCGGCAGAGATTTGCTCTGTCTCCATAGCACTGGAGAGGGGGCTGAAGAGGAAGGTGTATAGGACTTAAAGCAGTTAAGTTGAAAGAGGGTAGAATTTGGTAGGAGGCAGGTGGTTCCTGTGAAGGGAGGACTTGGATGATGGCAGCAGGGAACTCGATAGGTATAGGACTTGAGGCTGGAAGAATAGGGAAAGAATAGCCTGGACGCAGGTGGGTCCTGCGATGACAGGACTTGCCTGGGGGCCATGAGGGCCTTAATAGGCGTCGTTCTTTTGGCAGGTAGGTCTAAAGAAGGCAGGTCCTGGCTAGAAGCAGGGTGGACCTGGGCAGACGAGGCTTGTACTTGTAGTTGGGGCCTTCGAAGACTCGCCCTTTTTCTTCTTGTTGGAAGTAGGCTACAATACTGTATTCTGTGCAGGAGCAGTGGCAGCCAGAGAAGGCAGGGCTATTTCTATAAAGAGGTGGCTCTCTCGGATGCGCTGCAATTCTCGTCGAAAGACGAGCCGACGGGCCCTTCCTTCACGGTTGCTGAGCTGCAACTGAACTGACTGAGATTAGGGAGGCGTGGGAGGTTGTCCCAGAACTGGATCACCGAGAACAACGACTAAAGCTATGAACAGGGAGGGCCAGGCAATGGCTAGACCTATAGGCTCCCCCTAAACCCTTCCATCCTTAGCTCACAAGGATGGTGAGGTTACAGACACAAGAAACCATCTAGCTTGAGCGTGACTCGAACTCCCGTCCAGCGGAACGCCACGCAGGGATTTTTCCAATACTGTAGGCCACCACAACCTGTTTGTAATTTGGAGTTCCATTTTAGATAAAGATTTTATTATCTTTACTGTTATCTTGATTTGTTTTTTCTTGTTATCTTCAATAATTTGATAATCATCATGTTATTTTGGTTAAAGCAACAATACTTTTGATTAGATAATGTTTTGAATGTTATTAATAATATAGATATATTTAATCTATTGTAAATTATAATCATTCTAAATGCCTTAATAAAACCACCTTGTTTTTAATGAATAATTAGAGAGAGTTAATAGCTAAAAGTCATTATTATTATTATTATTATTATTATTATTATTATTATTATTATTATTATTATTTGCTAATCTACAACCCTAGTTGGAAAAGCATGATGCTATAAGCCCAGTGGCTCCAACAGGGAAAATACCCCAGTGAGGAAAGGAAACGAGGAAAAATTAAATATTTTAAGAAGAGTAGCAACATTAATATAGATAAACTATAAAAAGTAACAAAACAAGAGGGAGAGAAATAAGATAGAATAGTGTACCCTCAAGCAAGAGAACTCTAACCCAAGACAGTGGAAGACCATGGTACAGAGCCTATGGCACTACGCAAGACTAGAGAACAATGGTTTGACTTTGGAGTGTTCTCATAGAAGAGCTGCTTACCATAGCTAAAGAGTCTCTTCTGCCTTTGGGTGAAGAAAAATTGTTTGGTAATCTCAAGTGTTGTTAGGTGTATGAGGACAGAGGAGAATGTGGAAAGAATAGGTCAGACTATTCGGTGTGTGTGTGTAGGCAAAAGGGAAAATGAACCGTAACCAGAGAGAAGAATCCAATGTAGTAGTACTGTCTGGTCAATCAAAAGACCCCACAACTCTAGCGATAGTAGCTCAACGGGTGATTGGTGCCCTGGCCTACCCACTACCATAAACGAACTAATTAAAATAAACTATGATTTATAAACACCAAGCTTTTTACCTGGAAGTATTCCAGTAGTTTCATTCCAGCTGCGATCAGACTGTGGAATGACCTTCCTTTTGTAGTTTATATACGATCGATCTATTCTAAAGTTACTGATTTTGAAACATCTTATGTGTTTTGTTCATTATTTGCTAGTTCCTTCTTTCCTCACTGGGCTATTCTTTCCCCATTGAAACCCTTGGGCTTACAGCATCCTGCTTTTCCAACTAAGGTTGTAGCTTGGCTATTAATATTAATAGTAAGAACAGATAGATCCTTTTGTTTCCTATTTTACGTATATTACATACGTGGCCATGAACACCGGAACTCTCTCTCTCTCTCTCTCTCTCTCTCTCTCTCTCTCTCTCTCTCTCTCTCATCCTGCTTTT